>NW_027094423.1:0-97500 GCF_029207755.1 Chamaea fasciata
TCACCCTCCCAGTGCTCCCAGTCCATCCCAGTCCCGCAGGTGCTGGTGCTTGTGGCTTGATGAGCTGGTTGCCTGTCTGCAACGTGGAGCGGGTCAAATGAGGCCTCAGGGGGAGGGGGGGGCGGATTTTGGGGGGTCCTGGGGGTCCCGAGTTGTCCTGGAGGGGTTTGGGGGTCTGCGGGGAGTCTCAAGGGGCTGCTGTGGGTGTTTTTCGGGGATCTTCGGGAGGTTTGGGCGGCCCATTTGAGGCATCAAAGGAACCTGAGGAGGGTTTTGCGGGCTCCTGGAGGTCGGGGGGGCCCTGGGGGTGGTTTGGGGGGCACTGGGGGGTTCCAGCCCGTGACCCCCCCCCCGTTTTTGACCCCCCCCCCCCCCCCGAGCTGTTTCGGTCTCATCGACGCCCTCCTGAAGCCCAAGGGGGGTGGGCGCTGGGCCCCCCCCGCTGCCCCCTCCCCCTGCCACCCCCGCGACGCCCTGCAGGTGAGGGACCCCCAAAAACCCCTCCCCAGACCCCAAATTCACCCCTGGGACCCCAAAAAACCCCCAAAACCTCTCCCGGACCCCAAATTCACCCCTGAGGCCCCAAAAAAACCCCCAAACCCCTCCCCATGAACCCCAAATCCACCCCTGGGACCCCCCAAAACCTCCCCAGGACCCCAGATCCACCCCGGGACCCCCAAATCCATCCCTTGGACCCCCAAAAACCCCCAAATCCATCCCTGGGACCCCCAAAACCTCCCTTCAAACCCCAAATTCACCCCTCGGACCTCCAGAATCCTTCCACAGGACCCCTCAGGGGTCGTTCCCCACGAAAAAGTGCGGGAAACGTGAGGGGAGAAAAAGGGCGGGATCAAGTGGAGGGGATCAATGGAATTTTGGGGGGGGTCAGCGACGCTGAGGAAGGATCAATGGAATATTGGGGGGGCATCAATGACATTGGGGGGGTCAGTGACACTCGGGTGGGGATCAATGATGCTGTGGGGGGGTCGATATCAGCTCGGGGGGCGGCCATGGGTTTTTGGGGGGCCGCAACGCAGGCATCCGTGCTGGGTTTGGAGCGGGGGGGCCCCTTCAACCTCTGGGGGGGCCCTGGCTGTCCCCTGGCTGTACCTGGGGGTGCCCTGCCTGTCCCCTAGGTGTCCCTGGGATGCCCTGGAGTCCCTGGGGGTGCCCTGGCTGTCCCTGGGGGTCCCTGGCTGTCCCTAGGTGTCCCTGGGGTGCCCTGGCTTTCCCTGGGGTGCCCTGGCTGTCCCCTAGGTGTCCTTGGGGTGCCTTGCTGTCCCCAAGGCGTCCCTGGGGTGCCCTGGCTGTCCCCTAGGTGTCCCTGGGGGTGCCCTGGCTGTCCCTGGGGGTCCCTGGCTGTCCCCTAGGTGTCCCTAGGGGTGCCTTGTCTGTCCCTGGGGGGGCCCTGGGTGTACCCTGGTGTCCCTGGGAGGGCCCTGGCTGTCCCCTAAGTGTCCCTGGGGGTGCTCTGGTGTCCCTGGGGATGCCCTGGCTGTCCCCTAGCTGTCCCTGGGGGTGCCGTGGGTGTCCCTGGGGTGCCCTGGCTGTCCCCTTGGTGTCCCTGGGGGTGACCTGCCTGTCCCCTAGGTGTCCCTGGAGGTGCCCTGGCTGTCCCCTTGGTGTCCCTGGGGTGCCCTGGCTGTCCCATAGGTGTCCCTGGAGGTGCCCTGGCTGTCCCCTTGGTGTCCCTGGGGGTGCCCTGGGTGTCCCTGGGGTGCCCTGGCTGTCCCCTAGGTGTCCCCGGGATGCCCTGGCTATCCCTGGGGGGGCCCTGGCTGTCCCTGGGGTGCCCTAGCTGTCCCCTAGGTGTCCCTGGGGGTGCCCTGGCTGTCCCCTTGGTGTCCCTGGGGTACCCTGGCTGTCCCTTATGTGTCCCTGGGGGTGCCCAGGGTGTCCCTGGGGTGCCTTGCTGTCCCCTAGGTGTCCCTGGGGGTGCCCTGCCTGTCCCATAGGTGTCCCTGGGGGTGCCCTGCCTGTCCCCGAGGTGTCCCTGGGGGTGCCCTGGCTGTCCTTGGGGTGCTCTGGCTGTCCCCTAGGTGTCCCTGGAGTGCCCTGACTGTCCCCTAGGTGTCCCTGGGGGTTCCCTGGCTGTCCCCTAGTTGTCCCTGGGGGAGCCCTGGCTGACCCTAGAGTGCCCTGCCTGTCCCCTAGGTGTCCCTGGGAGTGCCCTGGCTGTCACCTAGGTGTCCCTGGGGGTCCTTGGCTGTCCCCTAGTTGTCCCTGGGGGAGCCCTGGCTGTCCCAAGGGTGCCCTGCCTGTCCCCTAGGTGTCCCTGGGAGTGCCCTGGCTGTCCCCTAGGTGTCCCTGGGGGTGCCCTGGGTGTCCCTCTGGGTGCCCTGGCTGTCCCCTAGGTGTCCCTGGGGTCCCCTGGGTGTCCCCGGGGGTGCCCTGGCTGTTCCTGTGGTGCCCTGGCTGTCTTCTAGGTGTCCCTGGGGGGCCCTGGCTGTCCCCTAGGTGTCCCTGGGGTTCCCTGGCTGTCCCTGGGGTGCCCAGGCTTTCCTATAGGTGTCCCTGGGGGTGCCCTGGCTGTCCCCTAGGTGTCCCAGGGCTGCCCTGGCTGTCCCATAGGTGTCCCTGGGGGTGCTTTGGCTGTTCCTTAGGTGTCCCTGGGGGTGCCCTGAGTGTCCCTGTGGGTGCCCTGGCTGTCCCCTAGGTGTCCCTGGGGTTCCCTGGCTGTCCCTGGGGTGCCCTGGCTGTCCCATAGGTGTCCCTAGGGGTGCCATGTCTGTCTCTGGGGGGGCCCTGGGTGTACCCTGGTGTCCCTGGGAGGGCCCTGGCTGTCCCCTAAGTGTCCCTGGGGGTGCTCTGGTGTCCCTGGGGATGCCCTGGCTGTCCCCTAGCTGTCCCTGGGGGTGCCCTGGGTGTCCCTGGGGTGCCCTGGCTGTCCCCTAGGTGTCCCTGGGGGTGCCCTGGCTGTCCCTGGTGTGCCCTAGCTGTCCCCTACGTGTCCCTGGGGGTGCCCTGGGTGTCCCTGAGGTGCTCTAGGGGTGCCCCGGCTGTCCCTGGGGGTGCCCAGGCTGTCCCCTAGGGGTCCCTGGGGGTACCCTGGCTGTCCCTGGGGTGCCCTGGCTGTCCCCTAGGTGTCCCTGGGGGTCCCTGGCTGTCCCCTAGTTGTCCCTGGGGGAGCCCTGGCTGTCCCAAGGGTGCCCTGCCTGTCCCCTAGGTGTCCCTGGGAGTGCCCTGGCTGTCCCCTAGGTGTCCCTGGGGGTGCCCTGGGTGTCCCTCTGGGTGCCCTGGCTATCCCCTAGGTGTCCCTGGGGTCCCCTGGGTGTCCCCGGGGGTGCCCTGGCTGTTCCTGTGGTGCCCTGGCTGTCTTCTAGGTGTCCCTGGGGGTGCCCTGGCTGTCCCGTAGGTGTCCCAGGGCTGCCCTGGCTGTCCCATAGGTGTCCCTGGGGGTGCCCTGGCTGTTCCTTAGGTGTCCCGGGGGTGCCCTGGCTGTCCCTTAGGTGTCCCTGGGGGTTCCCTGGCTATCTGTGGGGTTGCCGTGGCTGCCTCTGGGGTGCCCTTGATGTCCCCTAGGTGTCCCTGGGGTGCCCTGAGTGTCCCTGTGGGTGCCCTGGCTGTCCCCTAGGTGTCCCTGGGGTTCCCTGGCTGTCCCTGGGGTGCCCAGGCTTTCCTATAGGTGTCCCTGGGGGTGCCCTGGCTGTCCCCTAGGTGTCCCAGGGCTGCCCTGGCTGTCCCATAGGTGTCCCTGGGGGTGCCCTGGCTGTTCCTTAGGTGTCCCTGGGGGTGGCCTGCCTGTCCCCTAGGTGTCCCTGGGGATGCCCTGGAGTCCCTGGGGGTGGCCCTGGCTGTCCCTGGGGGTCCCTGGCTGTCCCCTAGGTGTCCCTGGGGTGCCCTGGCTTTCCCTGGGGTGCCCTGGCTGTCCCCTAGGTGTCCTTGGGGTGCCTTGCTGTCCCCACGGCGTCCCTGGGGTGCCCTGGCTGTCCCCTAGGTGTCCCTGGGGGTGCCCTGGCTGTCCCTGGGGGTCCCTGGCTGTCCCCTAGGTGTCCTTGGGGTGCCTTGCTGTCCCCAAGGCGTCCCTGGGGTGCCCTGGCTGTCCCCTAGGTGTCCCTGGGTGTACCCTGGTGTCCCTGGGAGGGCCCTGGCTGTCCCCTAAGTGTCCCTGGGGGTGGCCTGGCTGTCCCTGGTGTGCCCTGGCTGTCCCCTACGTGTCCCTGGGGGTGCCCTGGGTGTCCCTGTGGTGCTCTAGGGGTGCCCCGGCTGTCCCTGGGGGTACCCTGGCTGTCCCCGTGGTGTCCCTGGGGGTACCCTGGGTGTCCCTGGGGTGCCCTGGCTGTCCCCTAGGTGTCCCTGGGGGTGACCTGCCTGTCCCCTAGGTGTCCCTGGAGGTGCCCTGGCTGTCCCCTTGGTGTCCCTGGGGGTGCCCTGGCTGTCCCATAGGTGTCCCTGGGGGTGCCCTGGGTGTCCCTGGGGTGCCCTGGCTGTCCCCTAGGTGTCCCCGGGGATGCCCTGGCTATCCCTGGGGGGGCCCTGGCTGTCCCTGGGGTGCCCTAGCTGTCCCCTAGGTGTCCCTGGGGGTGCCCTGGCTGTCCCCTTGGTGTCCCTTGGGTACCCTGGCTGTCCCTTATGTGTCCCTGGGGTGCCCAGGGTGTCCCTGGGGTGCCTTGCTGTCCCCTAGGTGTCCCTGGGGGTGCCCTGCCTTTCCCCGAGGTGTCCCTGGGGGTGCCCTGGCTGTCCTTGGGGTGCTCTGGCTGTCCCCTAGGTGTCCCTGGAGTGCCCTGACTGTCCCCTAGGTGTCCCTGGGGGTTCCCTGGCTGTCCCCTAGTTGTCCCTGGGGGAGCCCTGGCTGACCCTAGGGTGCCCTGCCTGTCCCCTAGGTGTCCCTGGGGGTGCCCTGGGTGTCCCTCTGGGTGCCCTGGCTGTCCCCTAGGTGTCCCTGGGGTCCCCTGGGTGTCCCCGGGGGTGCCCTGGCTGTTCCTGTGTGCCCTGGCTGTCTTCTAGGTGTCCCTGGGGGGCCCTGGCTGTCCCCTAGGTGTCCCTGGGGTGCCCTGGCTGTCCCTGGGGTGCCCAGGCTTTCCTATAGGTGTCCCTGGGGGTGCCCTGGGTGTCCCTGGGGTGCCCTGGGGGTGCCCTGGCTGTCCCATAGGTGTCCCAGGGCTGCCCTGGCTGTCCCATAGGTGTCCCTGGGGGTGCCCTGGCTGTTCCTTAGGTGTCCCGGGGGTGCCCTGGCTGTCCCTTAGGTGTCCCTGGGGGTTCCCTGGCTATCTGTGGGGTGCCGTGGCTGCCTCTGGGGTGCCCTTGATGTCCCCTAGGTGTCCCTGGGGTGCCCTGAGTGTCCCTGTGGGTGCCCTGGCTGTCCCCTAGGTGTCCCTGGGGTGCCCTGGCTGTCCTTTAGGTGTCCTGGGTGTGCCCTGGCTGTCCCCTAGGTGTCCCTGCCTCGCTCGTATCCTCGACTCCGCCTCCGGCGCCATGGTGACACCCCTCCCAGTCTGGACCAGTGTGGCCACACCCCCTCCCCTGGGGCCATTAGACCCATCCCAGTACAGACCAGTAAGGCACCGTGTGCCCACCATGGACCCCCACACGCCTGCCAGTTCGTCCCAGTCCACTCCCCGTCCATCCCAGTTCTCTCTGATCACCCTCCCAGTGCTCCCAGTCCATCCCAGTCCCGCAGGTGCTGGTGCTTGTGGCTTGATGAGCTGGTGCCTGTCTGCAACGTGGAGCGGGTCAAATGAGGGCCTCAGGGGGAGGGGGGGGCGGATTTTGGGGGATCCTGGGGGTCCCGAGTTGTCCTGGAGGGGTTTGGGGGGTCTGCGGGGAGTCTCAAGGGGCTGCTGTGGGTGTTTTTCGGGGATCTTCGGGAGGTTTGGGCGGCCCATTTGAGGCATCAAAGGAACCTGAGGAGGGTTTTGCGGGCTCCTGGAGGTCGGGGGGGGCCCTGGGGGTGGTTTGGGGGGCACTGGGGGGTTCCAGCCCGTGACCCCCCCCCGTTTTTTGACCCCCCCCCCCCCCCCCCGAGCTGTTTCGGTCTCATCGACGCCCTCCTGAAGCCCAAGGGGGGGTGGGCGCTGGGCCCCCCCCGCTGCCCCCTCCCCCTGCCACCCCCGCGACGCCCTGCAGGTGAGGGACCCCCAAAAACCCCTCCCCAGACCCCAAATTCACCCCTGGGACCCCAAAAAACCCCCAAAACCTCTCCCCGGACCCCAAATTCACCCCTGAGGCCCCAAAAAACCCCCAAACCCCTCCCCATGAACCCCAAATCCACCCCTGGGACCCCCCAAAACCTCCCCAGGACCCCAGATCCACCCCGGGACCCCCAAATCCATCCCTTGGACCCCCAAAAAACCCCCAAATCCATCCCTGGGACCCCCCAAAACCTCCCTTCAAACCCCAAATTCACCCCTCGGACCTCCAGAATCCTTCCACAGGACCCCTCAGGGGTCGTTCCCCACGAAAAAGTGCGGGAAACGTGAGGGGAGAAAAAGGGCGGGATCAAGTGGAGGGGATCAATGGAATTTTGGGGGGGGTCAGCGACGCTGAGGAAGGATCAATGGAATATTGGGGGGGCATCAATGACATTGGGGGGGTCAGTGACACTCGGGTGGGGATCAATGATGCTGTGGGGGGGTCGATATCAGCTCGGGGGGCGGCCATGGGTTTTTGGGGGGCCGCAACGCAGGCATCCGTGCTGGGTTTGGAGCGGGGGGGCCCCTTCAACCTCTGGGGGGGCCCTGGCTGTCCCCTGGCTGTACCTGGGGGTGCCCTGCCTGTCCCCTAGGTGTCCCTGGGGATGCCCTGGAGTCCCTGGGGGTGCCCTGGCTGTCCCTGGGGGTCCCTGGCTGTCCCCTAGGTGTCCCTGGGGTGCCCTGGCTTTCCCTGGGGTGCCCTGGCTGTCCCCTAGGTGTCCTTGGGGTGCCTTGCTGTCCCCAAGGCGTCCCTGGGGTGCCCTGGCTGTCCCCTAGGTGTCCCTGGGGGTGCCCTGGCTGTCCCTGGGGGTCCCTGGCTGTCCCCTAGGTGTCCCTAGGGGTGCCTTGTCTGTCCCTGGGGGGGCCCTGGGTGTACCCTGGTGTCCCTGGGAGGGCCCTGGCTGTCCCCTAAGTGTCCCTGGGGGTGCTCTGGTGTCCCTGGGGATGCCCTGGCTGTCCCCTAGCTGTCCCTGGGGGTGCCGTGGGTGTCCCTGGGGTGCCCTGGCTGTCCCCTTGGTGTCCCTGGGGGTGACCTGCCTGTCCCCTAGGTGTCCCTGGAGGTGCCCTGGCTGTCCCCTTGGTGTCCCTGGGGGTGCCCTGGCTGTCCCATAGGTGTCCCTGGAGGTGCCCTGGCTGTCCCCTTGGTGTCCCTGGGGGTGCCCTGGGTGTCCCTGGGGTGCCCTGGCTGTCCCCTAGGTGTCCCCGGGGATGCCCTGGCTATCCCTGGGGGGGCCCTGGCTGTCCCTGGGGTGCCCTAGCTGTCCCCTAGGTGTCCCTGGGGGTGCCCTGGCTGTCCCCTTGGTGTCCCTGGGGTACCCTGGCTGTCCCTTATGTGTCCCTGGGGGTGCCCAGGGTGTCCCTGGGGTGCCTTGCTGTCCCCTAGGTGTCCCTGGGGGTGCCCTGCCTGTCCCATAGGTGTCCCTG
The DNA here is from genome assembly GCF_029207755.1 of Chamaea fasciata. Classification (NCBI taxonomy): domain Eukaryota; kingdom Metazoa; phylum Chordata; class Aves; order Passeriformes; family Sylviidae; genus Chamaea; species Chamaea fasciata. Next base: position 7,557 of record NW_027094423.1, read on the forward strand.
GGGGTGCCCTGCCTGTCCCCGAGGTGTCCCTGGGGGTGCCCTGGCTGTCCTTGGGGTGCTCTGGCTGTCCCCTAGGTGTCCCTGGAGTGCCCTGACTGTCCCCTAGGTGTCCCTGGGGGTTCCCTGGCTGTCCCCTAGTTGTCCCTGGGGGAGCCCTGGCTGACCCTAGAGTGCCCTGCCTGTCCCCTAGGTGTCCCTGGGAGTGCCCTGGCTGTCACCTAGGTGTCCCTGGGGGTCCTTGGCTGTCCCCTAGTTGTCCCTGGGGGAGCCCTGGCTGTCCCAAGGGTGCCCTGCCTGTCCCCTAGGTGTCCCTGGGAGTGCCCTGGCTGTCCCCTAGGTGTCCCTGGGGGTGCCCTGGGTGTCCCTCTGGGTGCCCTGGCTGTCCCCTAGGTGTCCCTGGGGTCCCCTGGGTGTCCCCGGGGGTGCCCTGGCTGTTCCTGTGGTGCCCTGGCTGTCTTCTAGGTGTCCCTGGGGGGCCCTGGCTGTCCCCTAGGTGTCCCTGGGGTTCCCTGGCTGTCCCTGGGGTGCCCAGGCTTTCCTATAGGTGTCCCTGGGGGTGCCCTGGCTGTCCCCTAGGTGTCCCAGGGCTGCCCTGGCTGTCCCATAGGTGTCCCTGGGGGTGCTTTGGCTGTTCCTTAGGTGTCCCTGGGGGTGCCCTGAGTGTCCCTGTGGGTGCCCTGGCTGTCCCCTAGGTGTCCCTGGGGTTCCCTGGCTGTCCCTGGGGTGCCCTGGCTGTCCCATAGGTGTCCCTAGGGGTGCCTTGTCTGTCTCTGGGGGGGCCCTGGGTGTACCCTGGTGTCCCTGGGAGGGCCCTGGCTGTCCCCTAAGTGTCCCTGGGGGTGCTCTGGTGTCCCTGGGGATGCCCTGGCTGTCCCCTAGCTGTCCCTGGGGGTGCCCTGGGTGTCCCTGGGGTGCCCTGGCTGTCCCCTAGGTGTCCCTGGGGGTGCCCTGGCTGTCCCTGGTGTGCCCTAGCTGTCCCCTACGTGTCCCTGGGGGTGCCCTGGGTGTCCCTGAGGTGCTCTAGGGGTGCCCCGGCTGTCCCTGGGGGTGCCCAGGCTGTCCCCTAGGGGTCCCTGGGGGTACCCTGGCTGTCCCTGGGGTGCCCTGGCTGTCCCCTAGGTGTCCCTGGGGGTCCCTGGCTGTCCCCTAGTTGTCCCTGGGGGAGCCCTGGCTGTCCCAAGGGTGCCCTGCCTGTCCCCTAGGTGTCCCTGGGAGTGCCCTGGCTGTCCCCTAGGTGTCCCTGGGGGTGCCCTGGGTGTCCCTCTGGGTGCCCTGGCTATCCCCTAGGTGTCCCTGGGGTCCCCTGGGTGTCCCCGGGGGTGCCCTGGCTGTTCCTGTGGTGCCCTGGCTGTCTTCTAGGTGTCCCTGGGGGTGCCCTGGCTGTCCCGTAGGTGTCCCAGGGCTGCCCTGGCTGTCCCATAGGTGTCCCTGGGGGTGCCCTGGCTGTTCCTTAGGTGTCCCGGGGGTGCCCTGGCTGTCCCTTAGGTGTCCCTGGGGGTTCCCTGGCTATCTGTGGGGTGCCGTGGCTGCCTCTGGGGTGCCCTTGATGTCCCCTAGGTGTCCCTGGGGTGCCCTGAGTGTCCCTGTGGGTGCCCTGGCTGTCCCCTAGGTGTCCCTGGGGTTCCCTGGCTGTCCCTGGGGTGCCCAGGCTTTCCTATAGGTGTCCCTGGGGGTGCCCTGGCTGTCCCCTAGGTGTCCCAGGGCTGCCCTGGCTGTCCCATAGGTGTCCCTGGGGGTGCCCTGGCTGTTCCTTAGGTGTCCCTGGGGGTGGCCTGCCTGTCCCCTAGGTGTCCCTGGGGATGCCCTGGAGTCCCTGGGGGTGCCCTGGCTGTCCCTGGGGGTCCCTGGCTGTCCCCTAGGTGTCCCTGGGGTGCCCTGGCTTTCCCTGGGGTGCCCTGGCTGTCCCCTAGGTGTCCTTGGGGTGCCTTGCTGTCCCCACGGCGTCCCTGGGGTGCCCTGGCTGTCCCCTAGGTGTCCCTGGGGGTGCCCTGGCTGTCCCTGGGGGTCCCTGGCTGTCCCCTAGGTGTCCTTGGGGTGCCTTGCTGTCCCCAAGGCGTCCCTGGGGTGCCCTGGCTGTCCCCTAGGTGTCCCTGGGTGTACCCTGGTGTCCCTGGGAGGGCCCTGGCTGTCCCCTAAGTGTCCCTGGGGGTGGCCTGGCTGTCCCTGGTGTGCCCTGGCTGTCCCCTACGTGTCCCTGGGGGTGCCCTGGGTGTCCCTGTGGTGCTCTAGGGGTGCCCCGGCTGTCCCTGGGGGTACCCTGGCTGTCCCCGTGGTGTCCCTGGGGGTACCCTGGGTGTCCCTGGGGTGCCCTGGCTGTCCCCTAGGTGTCCCTGGGGGTGACCTGCCTGTCCCCTAGGTGTCCCTGGAGGTGCCCTGGCTGTCCCCTTGGTGTCCCTGGGGGTGCCCTGGCTGTCCCATAGGTGTCCCTGGGGGTGCCCTGGGTGTCCCTGGGGTGCCCTGGCTGTCCCCTAGGTGTCCCCGGGGATGCCCTGGCTATCCCTGGGGGGGCCCTGGCTGTCCCTGGGGTGCCCTAGCTGTCCCCTAGGTGTCCCTGGGGGTGCCCTGGCTGTCCCCTTGGTGTCCCTTGGGTACCCTGGCTGTCCCTTATGTGTCCCTGGGGGTGCCCAGGGTGTCCCTGGGGTGCCTTGCTGTCCCCTAGGTGTCCCTGGGGGTGCCCTGCCTTTCCCCGAGGTGTCCCTGGGGGTGCCCTGGCTGTCCCCTAGGTGTCCCTGGGGGTTCCCTGGCTGTCCCCTAGTTGTCCCTGGGGGAGCCCTGGCTGACCCTAGGGTGCCCTGCCTGTCCCCTAGGTGTCCCTGGGAGTGCCCTGGCTGTCACCTAGGTGTCCCTGGGGGTCCCTGGCTGTCCCCTAGTTGTCCCTGGGGGAGCCCTGGCTGTCCCAAGGGTGCCCTGCCTGTCCCCTAGGTGTCCCTGGGAGTGCCCTGGCTGTCCCCTAGGTGTCCCTGGGGGTGCCCTGGGTGTCCCTCTGGGTGCCCTGGCTGTCCCCTAGGTGTCCCTGGGGTCCCCTGGGTGTCCCCGGGGGTGCCCTGGCTGTTCCTGTGGTGCCCTGGCTGTCTTCTAGGTGTCCTTGGGGGGCCCTGGCTGTCCCCTAGGTGTCCCTGGGGTGCCCTGGCTGTCCCTGGGGTGCCCAGGCTTTCCTATAGGTGTCCCTGGGGGTGCCCTGGGTGTCCCTGGGGTGCCCTGGGGGTGCCCTGGCTGTCCCGTAGGTGTCCCAGGGCTGCCCTGGCTGTCCCATAGGTGTCCCTGGGGGTGCCCTGGCTGTTCCTTAGGTGTCCCGGGGGTGCCCTGGCTGTCCCTTAGGTGTCCCTGGGGGTTTCCTGGCTATCTGTGGGGTGCCGTGGCTGCCTCTGGGGTGCCCTTCATGTCCCCTAGGTGTCCCTGGGGTGCCCTGAGTGTCCCTGTGGGTGCCCTGGCTGTCCCCTAGGTGTCCCTGGGGTTCCCTGGCTGTCCCTGGGGTGCCCAGGCTTTCCTATAGGTGTCCCTGGGGGTGCCCTGCCTTTCCCCGAGGTGTCCCTGGGGGTGCCCTGGCTGTCCTTGGGGTGCTCTGGCTGTCCCGTAGGTGTCCCGGGGGTGCCCTGACTGTCCCCTAGGTGTCCCTGGGGGTTCCCTGGCTGTCCCCTAGTTGTCCCTGGGGGAGCCCTGGCTGACCCTAGAGTGCCCTGCCTGTCCCCTAGGTGTCCCTGGGAGTGCCCTGGCTGTCACCTAGGTGTCCCTGGGGGTCCTTGGCTGTCCCCTAGTTGTCCCTGGGGGAGCCCTGGCTGTCCCAAGGGTGCCCTGCCTGTCCCCTAGGTGTCCCTGGGAGTGCCCTGGCTGTCCCCTAGGTGTCCCTGGGGGTGCCCTGGGTGTCCCTCTGGGTGCCCTGGCTGTCCCCTAGGTGTCCCTGGGGTCCCCTGGGTGTCCCCGGGGGTGCCCTGGCTGTTCCTGTGGTGCCCTGGCTGTCTTCTAGGTGTCCCTGGGGGGCCCTGGCTGTCCCCTAGGTGTCCCTGGGGTTCCCTGGCTGTCCCTGGGGTGCCCAGGCTTTCCTATAGGTGTCCCTGGGGGTGCCCTGGCTGTCCCCTAGGTGTCCCAGGGCTGCCCTGGCTGTCCCATAGGTGTGCTTTGGCTGTTCCTTAGGTGTCCCTGGGGGTGCCCTGAGTGTCCCTGTGGGTGCCCTGGCTGTCCCCTAGGTGTCCCTGGGGTTCCCTGGCTGTCCCTGGGGTGCCCTGGCTGTCCCATAGGTGTCCCTAGGGGTGCCTTGTCTGTCTCTGGGGGGGCCCTGGGTGTACCCTGGTGTCCCTGGGAGGGCCCTGGCTGTCCCCTAAGTGTCCCTGGGGGTGCTCTGGTGTCCCTGGGGATGCCCTGGCTGTCCCCTAGCTGTCCCTGGGGGTGCCCTGGGTGTCCCTGGGGTGCCCTGGCTGTCCCCTAGGTGTCCCTGGGGGTGCCCTGGCTGTCCCTGGTGTGCCCTAGCTGTCCCCTACGTGTCCCTGGGGGTGCCCTGGGTGTCCCTGAGGTGCTCTAGGGGTGCCCCGGCTGTCCCTGGGGGTGCCCAGGCTGTCCCCTAGGGGTCCCTGGGGGTACCCTGGCTGTCCCTGGGGTGCCCTGGCTGTCCCCTAGGTGTCCCTGGGGGTCCCTGGCTGTCCCCTAGTTGTCCCTGGGGGAGCCCTGGCTGTCCCAAGGGTGCCCTGCCTGTCCCCTAGGTGTCCCTGGGAGTGCCCTGGCTGTCCCCTAGGTGTCCCTGGGGGTGCCCTGGGTGTCCCTCTGGGTGCCCTGGCTATCCCCTAGGTGTCCCTGGGGTCCCCTGGGTGTCCCCGGGGGTGCCCTGGCTGTTCCTGTGGTGCCCTGGCTGTCTTCTAGGTGTCCCTGGGGGTGCCCTGGCTGTCCCGTAGGTGTCCCAGGGCTGCCCTGGCTGTCCCATAGGTGTCCCTGGGGGTGCCCTGGCTGTTCCTTAGGTGTCCCGGGGGTGCCCTGGCTGTCCCTTAGGTGTCCCTGGGGGTTCCCTGGCTATCTGTGGGGTGCCGTGGCTGCCTCTGGGGTGCCCTTGATGTCCCCTAGGTGTCCCTGGGGTGCCCTGAGTGTCCCTGTGGGTGCCCTGGCTGTCCCCTAGGTGTCCCTGGGGTTCCCTGGCTGTCCCTGGGGTGCCCAGGCTTTCCTATAGGTGTCCCTGGGGGTGCCCTGGCTGTCCCCTAGGTGTCCCAGGGCTGCCCTGGCTGTCCCATAGGTGTCCCTGGGGGTGCCCTGGCTGTTCCTTAGGTGTCCCTGGGGGTGGCCTGCCTGTCCCCTAGGTGTCCCTGGGGATGCCCTGGAGTCCCTGGGGGTGCCCTGGCTGTCCCTGGGGGTCCCTGGCTGTCCCCTAGGTGTCCCTGGGGTGCCCTGGCTTTCCCTGGGGTGCCCTGGCTGTCCCCTAGGTGTCCTTGGGGTGCCTTGCTGTCCCCACGGCGTCCCTGGGGTGCCCTGGCTGTCCCCTAGGTGTCCCTGGGGGTGCCCTGGCTGTCCCTGGGGGTCCCTGGCTGTCCCCTAGGTGTCCTTGGGGTGCCTTGCTGTCCCCAAGGCGTCCCTGGGGTGCCCTGGCTGTCCCCTAGGTGTCCCTGGGTGTACCCTGGTGTCCCTGGGAGGGCCCTGGCTGTCCCCTAAGTGTCCCTGGGGGTGGCCTGGCTGTCCCTGGTGTGCCCTGGCTGTCCCCTACGTGTCCCTGGGGGTGCCCTGGGTGTCCCTGTGGTGCTCTAGGGGTGCCCCGGCTGTCCCTGGGGGTACCCTGGCTGTCCCCGTGGTGTCCCTGGGGGTACCCTGGGTGTCCCTGGGGTGCCCTGGCTGTCCCCTAGGTGTCCCTGGGGGTGACCTGCCTGTCCCCTAGGTGTCCCTGGAGGTGCCCTGGCTGTCCCCTTGGTGTCCCTGGGGGTGCCCTGGCTGTCCCATAGGTGTCCCTGGGGGTGCCCTGGGTGTCCCTGGGGTGCCCTGGCTGTCCCCTAGGTGTCCCCGGGGATGCCCTGGCTATCCCTGGGGGGGCCCTGGCTGTCCCTGGGGTGCCCTAGCTGTCCCCTAGGTGTCCCTGGGGGTGCCCTGGCTGTCCCCTTGGTGTCCCTTGGGTACCCTGGCTGTCCCTTATGTGTCCCTGGGGGTGCCCAGGGTGTCCCTGGGGTGCCTTGCTGTCCCCTAGGTGTCCCTGGGGGTGCCCTGCCTTTCCCCGAGGTGTCCCTGGGGGTGCCCTGGCTGTCCTTGGGGTGCTCTGGCTGTCCCCTAGGTGTCCCTGGAGTGCCCTGACTGTCCCCTAGGTGTCCCTGGGGGTTCCCTGGCTGTCCCCTAGTTGTCCCTGGGGGAGCCCTGGCTGACCCTAGGGTGCCCTGCCTGTCCCCTAGGTGTCCCTGGGAGTGCCCTGGCTGTCACCTAGGTGTCCCTGGGGGTCCCTGGCTGTCCCCTAGTTGTCCCTGGGGGAGCCCTGGCTGTCCCAAGGGTGCCCTGCCTGTCCCCTAGGTGTCCCTGGGAGTGCCCTGGCTGTCCCCTAGGTGTCCCTGGGGGTGCCCTGGGTGTCCCTCTGGGTGCCCTGGCTGTCCCCTAGGTGTCCCTGGGGTCCCCTGGGTGTCCCCGGGGGTGCCCTGGCTGTTCCTGTGGTGCCCTGGCTGTCTTCTAGGTGTCCTTGGGGGGCCCTGGCTGTCCCCTAGGTGTCCCTGGGGTGCCCTGGCTGTCCCTGGGGTGCCCAGGCTTTCCTATAGGTGTCCCTGGGGGTGCCCTGGGTGTCCCTGGGGTGCCCTGGGGGTGCCCTGGCTGTCCCGTAGGTGTCCCAGGGCTGCCCTGGCTGTCCCATAGGTGTCCCTGGGGGTGCCCTGGCTGTTCCTTAGGTGTCCCGGGGGTGCCCTGGCTGTCCCTTAGGTGTCCCTGGGGGTTTCCTGGCTATCTGTGGGGTGCCGTGGCTGCCTCTGGGGTGCCCTTCATGTCCCCTAGGTGTCCCTGGGGTGCCCTGAGTGTCCCTGTGGGTGCCCTGGCTGTCCCCTAGGTGTCCCTGGGGTTCCCTGGCTGTCCCTGGGGTGCCCAGGCTTTCCTATAGGTGTCCCTGGGGGTGCCCTGGCTGTCCCCTAGGTGTCCCAGGGCTGCCCTGGCTGTCCCATAGGTGTCCCTGGGGGTGCCCTGGCTGTTCCTTAGGTGTCCCTGGGGGTGGCCTGCCTGTCCCCTAGGTGTCCCTGGGGATGCCCTGGAGTCCCTGGGGGGTGCCCTGGCTGTCCCTGGGGGTCCCTGGCTGTCCCCTAGGTGTCACTGGGGTGCCCTGGCTTTCCCTGGGGTGCCCTGGCTGTCCCCTAGGTGTCCTTGGGGTGCCTTGCTGTCCCCAAGGCGTCCCTGGGGTGCCCTGGCTGTCCCCTAGGTGTCCCTGGGGGTGCCCTGGCTGTCCCTGGGGGTCCCTGGCTGTCCCCTAGGTGTCCTTGGGGTGCCTTGCTGTCCCCAAGGCGTCCCTGGGGTGCCCTGGCTGTCCCCTAGGTGTCCCTGGGTGTACCCTGGTGTCCCTGGGAGGGCCCTGGCTGTCCCCTAAGTGTCCCTGGGGGTGGCCTGGCTGTCCCTGGTGTGCCCTGGCTGTCCCCTACGTGTCCCTGGGGGTGCCCTGGGTGTCCCTGTGGTGCTCTAGGGGTGCCCCGGCTGTCCCTGGGGGTACCCTGGCTGTCCCCGTGGTGTCCCTGGGGGTACCCTGGGTGTCCCTGGGGTGCCCTGGCTGTCCCCTAGGTGTCCCTGGGGGTGACCTGCCTGTCCCCTAGGTGTCCCTGGAGGTGCCCTGGCTGTCCCCTTGGTGTCCCTGGGGGTGCCCTGGCTGTCCCATAGGTGTCCCTGGGGGTGCCCTGGGTGTCCCTGGGGTGCCCTGGCTGTCCCCTAGGTGTCCCCGGGGATGCCCTGGCTATCCCTGGGGGGGCCCTGGCTGTCCCTGGGGTGCCCTAGCTGTCCCCTAGGTGTCCCTGGGGGTGCCCTGGCTGTCCCCTTGGTGTCCCTTGGGTACCCTGGCTGTCCCTTATGTGTCCCTGGGGGTGCCCAGGGTGTCCCTGGGGTGCCTTGCTGTCCCCTAGGTGTCCCTGGGGGTGCCCTGCCTTTCCCCGAGGTGTCCCTGGGGGTGCCCTGGCTGTCCTTGGGGTGCTCTGGCTGTCCCCTAGGTGTCCCTGGAGTGCCCTGACTGTCCCCTAGGTGTCCCTGGGGGTTCCCTGGCTGTCCCCTAGTTGTCCCTGGGGGAGCCCTGGCTGACCCTAGGGTGCCCTGCCTGTCCCCTAGGTGTCCCTGGGAGTGCCCTGGCTGTCACCTAGGTGTCCCTGGGGGTCCCTGGCTGTCCCCTAGTTGTCCCTGGGGGAGCCCTGGCTGTCCCAAGGGTGCCCTGCCTGTCCCCTAGGTGTCCCTGGGAGTGCCCTGGCTGTCCCCTAGGTGTCCCTGGGGGTGCCCTGGGTGTCCCTCTGGGTGCCCTGGCTGTCCCCTAGGTGTCCCTGGGGTCCCCTGGGTGTCCCCGGGGGTGCCCTGGCTGTTCCTGTGGTGCCCTGGCTGTCTTCTAGGTGTCCTTGGGGGGCCCTGGCTGTCCCCTAGGTGTCCCTGGGGTGCCCTGGCTGTCCCTGGGGTGCCCAGGCTTTCCTATAGGTGTCCCTGGGGGTGCCCTGGGTGTCCCTGGGGTGCCCTGGGGGTGCCCTGGCTGTCCCGTAGGTGTCCCAGGGCTGCCCTGGCTGTCCCATAGGTGTCCCTGGGGGTGCCCTGGCTGTTCCTTAGGTGTCCCGGGGGTGCCCTGGCTGTCCCTTAGGTGTCCCTGGGGGTTTCCTGGCTATCTGTGGGGTGCCGTGGCTGCCTCTGGGGTGCCCTTCATGTCCCCTAGGTGTCCCTGGGGTGCCCTGAGTGTCCCTGTGGGTGCCCTGGCTGTCCCCTAGGTGTCCCTGGGGTTCCCTGGCTGTCCCTGGGGTGCCCAGGCTTTCCTATAGGTGTCCCTGGGGGTGCCCTGGCTGTCCCCTAGGTGTCCAGGGCTGCCCTGGCTGTCCCATAGGTGTCCCTGGGGGTGCCCTGGCTGTTCCTTAGGTGTCCCTGGGGGTGGCCTGCCTGTCCCCTAGGTGTCCCTGGGGATGCCCTGGAGTCCCTGGGGGTGCCCTGGCTGTCCCTGGGGGTCCCTGGCTGTCCCCTAGGTGTCACTGGGGTGCCCTGGCTTTCCCTGGGGTGCCCTGGCTGTCCCCTAGGTGTCCTTGGGGTGCCTTGCTGTCCCCAAGGCGTCCCTGGGGTGCCCTGGCTGTCCCCTAGGTGTCCCTGGGGGTGCCCTGGCTGTCCCTGGGGGTCCCTGGCTGTCCGATAGGTGTCCCTAGGGGTGCCTTGTCTGTCCCTGGGGGGGGCCCTGGGTGTACCCTGGTGTCCCTGGGAGGGCCCTGGCTGTCCCCTAAGTGTCCCTGGGGGTGGCCTGGCTGTCCCTGGTGTGCCCTGGCTGTCCCCTACGTGTCCCTGGGGGTGCCCTGGGTGTCCCTGTGGTGCTCTAGGGGTGCCCCGGCTGTCCCTGGGGGTACCCTGGCTGTCCCCAAGGGGTCCCTGGGGGTACCCTGGCTGTCCCTGGGGTGCCCTGGCTGTCCCCTGGGTGTCCCTGGGGGTGACCTGCCTGTCCCCTAGGTGTCCCTGGAGGTGCCCTGGCTGTCCCCTTGGTGTCCCTGGGGGTGCCCTGGCTGTCCCCTTGGTGTCCCTGGGGGTGCCCTGGGTGTCCCTGGGGTGCCCTGGCTGTCCCCTAGGTGTCCCCGGGGATGCCCTGGCTATCCCTGGGGGGGCCCTGGCTGTCCCTGGGGTGCCCTAGCTGTGCCCTAGGTGTCCCTGGGGGTGCCCTAGCTGTCCCCTTGGTGTCCCTGGGGTACCCTGGCTGTCCCTTATGTGTCCCTGGGGGTGCCCAGGGTGTCCCTGGGGTGCCTTGCTGTCCCCTACGTGTCCCTGGGGGTGCCCTGCCTTTCCCCGAGGTGTCCCTGGGGGTGCCCTGGCTGTCCTTAGGGTGCTCTGGCTGTCCCCTAGGTGTCCCTGGAGTGCCCTGACTGTCCCCTAGGTGTCCCTGGGGGTTCCCTGGCTGTCCCCTAGTTGTCCCTGGGGGAGCCCTGGCTGACCCTAGGGTGCCCTGCCTGTCCCCTAGGTGTCCCTGGGGGTGCCCTGGGTGTCCCTCTGGGTGCCCTGGCTGTCCCCTAGGTGTCCCTGGGGTCCCCTGGGTATCCCCGGGGGTGCCCTGGCTGTTCCTGTGGTGCCCTGGCTGTCTTCTAGGTGTCCCTGGGGGGCCCTGGCTGTCCCCTAGGTGTCCCTGGGGTGCCCTGGCTGTCCTTGGGGTGCCCAGGCTTTCCTATAGGTGTCCCTGGGGGTGCCCTGGGTGTCCCTGGGGTGCCCTGGGGGTGCCCTGGCTGTCCCATAGGTGTCCCAGGGCTGCCCTGGCTGTCCCATAGGTGTCCCTGGGGGTGCCCTGGCTGTTCCTTAGGTGTCCCGGGGGTGCCCTGGCTGTCCCTTAGGTGTCCCTGGGGGTTCCCTGGCTATCTGTGGGGTGCCGTGGCTGCCTCTGGGGTGCCCTTGATGTCCCCTAGGTGTCCCTGGGGTGCCCTGAGTGTCCCTGTGGGTGCCCTGGCTGTCCCCTAGGTGTCCCTGGGGTGCCCTGGCTGTCCTTTAGGTGTCCCTGGGTGTGCCCTGGCTGTCCCCTAGGTGTCCCTGCCTCGCTCGTATCCTCGACTCCGCCTCCGGCGCCATGGTGACACCCCTCCCAGTCTGGACCAGTGTGGCCACACCCCCTCCCCTGGGGCCATTAGACCCATCCCAGTACAGACCAGTAAGGCACCGTGTGCCCACCATGGACCCCCACACGCCTGCCAGTTCGTCCCAGTCCACTCCCCGTCCATCCCAGTTCTCTCTGATCACCCTCCCAGTGCTCCCAGTCCATCCCAGTCCCGCAGGTGCTGGTGCTTGTGGCTTGATGAGCTGGTGCCTGTCTGCAACGTGGAGCGGGTCAAATGAGGCCTCAGGGGGAGGGGGGGGCGGATTTTGGGGGGTCCTGGGGGTCCCGAGTTGTCCTGGAGGGGTTTGGGGGGTCTGCGGGGAGTCTCAAGGGGCTGCTGTGGGTGTTTTTCGGGGATCTTCGGGAGGTTTGGGCGGCCCATTTGAGGCATCAAAGGAACCTGAGGAGGGTTTTGCGGGCTCCTGGAGGTCGGGGGGGCCCTGGGGGTGGTTTGGGGGGCACTGGGGGGTTCCAGCCCGTGACCCCCCCCCGTTTTTGACCCCCCCCCCCCCCCCGAGCTGTTTCGGTCTCATCGACGCCCTCCTGAAGTCCAAGGGGGGGTGGGCGCTGGGCCCCCCCCCGCTGCCCCCTCCCCCTGCCACCCCCGCGACGCCCTGCAGGTGAGGGACCCCCAAAAACCCCTCCCCAGACCCCAAATTCACCCCTGGGACCCCAAAAAAACCCCCAAAACCTCTCCCCGGACCCCAAATTCACCCCTGAGGCCCCAAAAAACCCCCAAACCCCTCCCCATGAACCCCAAATCCACCCCTGGGACCCCCCAAAACCTCCCCAGGACCCCAGATCCACCCCGGGACCCCCAAATCCATCCCTTGGACCCCCAAAAACCCCCAAATCCATCCCTGGGACCCCCCAAAACCTCCCTTCAAACCCCAAATTCACCCCTCGGACCTCCAGAATCCTTCCACAGGACCCCTCAGGGGTCGTTCCCCACGAAAAAGTGCGGGAAACGTGAGGGGAGAAAAAGGGCGGGAAACGTGAGGGGAGAAAAAGGGCGGGATCAAGTGGAGGGGATCAATGGAATTTTGGGGGGGGTCAGCGACGCTGAGGAAGGATCAATGGAATATTGGGGGGGCATCAATGACATTGGGGGGGTCAGTGACACTCGGGTGGGGATCAATGATGCTGTGGGGGGGTCGATATCAGCTCGAGGGGCGGCCATGGGTTTTTGGGGGGCCGCAACGCAGGCATCCGTGCTGGGTTTGGAGCGGGGGGGCCCCTTCAACCTCTGGGGGGGCCCTGCCTGTCCCCTAGGTGTCCCTGGGGATGCCCTGGAGTCCCTGGGGGTGCCCTGGCTGTCCCTGGGGGTCCCTGGCTGTCCCCTAGGTGTCCCTGGGGTGCATTGCTGTCCCCAAGGCGTCCCTGGGGTGCCCTGGCTGTCCCCTAGGTGTCCCTGGGGGTGCCCTGGTTGTCCCTGGGGGTCCCTGGTTGTCCCATAGGTGTCCCGAGGGGTGCCTTGTCTGTCCCTGGGGGGGCCCTGGGTGTACCCTGGTGTCCCTGGGAGGGCCCTGGCTGTCCCCTAAGTGTCCCTGGGGGTGCTCTGGTGTCCCTGGGGATGCCCTGGCTGTCCCCTAGCTGTCCCTGGGGGTGCCCTGGGTGTCCCTGGGGTGCCCTGGCTGTCCCCTAGGTGTCCCTGGGGGTGCCCTGGCTGTCCCTGGTGTGCCCTAGCTGTCCCCTACGTGTCCCTGGGGGTGCCCTGGGTGTCCCTGAGGTGCTCTAGGGGTGCCCCGGCTGTCCCTGGGGGTGCCCAGGCTGTCCCCTAGGGGTCCCTGGGGGTACCCTGGCTGTCCCTGGGGTGCCCTGGCTGTCCCCTAGGTGTCCCTGGGGTGCCGTGGCTGTCCCCTTGGTGTCCCTGGGGGTGACCTGCCTGTCCCCTAGGTGTCCCTGGAGGTGCCCTGGCTGTCCCCTTGGTGTCCCTGGGGGTGCCCTGGCTGTCCCATAGGTGTCCCTGGATGTCCCCTGGCTATCCCCTTGGTGTCCCTGGGGGTGCCCTGGCTTTCCCCTAGGTGTCCCTAGGGTGCCCAGGCTGTCCCCCTAGCTGTCCCTGGGGGTGCCCTGGCTGTCCCTGGTGTGCCCTGGCTGTCCCCTACGGGTCCCTGGGGGTGCCCTGGGTTTTCCGGGGTGCCCTGGCTGTCCCCTAGGTGTCCCTGGGGTGCCCTGGCTGTCCCCTATGTGTCCCTGGATGTGCCCTGGCTATCCGCTTGGTGTCCCTGGGGGTGCCCTGGCTTTCCCCTAGGTGTCTCTAGGGTGCCCAGGCTGTCCCCTAGCTGTCCCTGGGGGTGCCCTGGGTGTCCCTGGGGTGCCCTGGCTGTCCCCTAGGTGTCCCTGGGGGTGCCCTGGCTGTCCCTGGTGTGCCCTGGCTGTCCCCTACGTGTCCCTGGGGGTGCCCTGGGTGTCCCTGGGGTGCCCTAGGGGTGCCCCGGCTGTCCCTGGGGGTGCCCAGGCTGTCCCCTAGGTGCCCCTGGGGGTACCCTGGCTGTCCCCTATGTGTCCCTGGGGTGCACTGGCTGTCCCTGGTGGTGCCCTGGCTGTCCTCTAGGTGTCCCTGGAGGTGCCCTGGGTGTCCCCTTGGTGTCCCTGGGGGTGCCCTGGCATTCCCTGGGGTGCCCTGGCTGTCCCCTAGGTGTCCCTGGGGGTGCCCTGGCTGTCCCTGGGGTGCCCTGGCTGTCCCCTAGGTGTCCCTGGGGGTGCCCTGACATTCCCTGGGGTGCCCTGGCTGTGCCCTAGGTGTCCGTGGATGTGCCCTGGCTATCCCCTTGGTGTCCCTGGGGGTGCCCTGGCTTTCCCCTAGGTGTCCCTAGGGTGCCCAGGCTGTCCCCTAGCTGTCCCTGGGGGTGCCCTGGGCGTCCCTGGGGTGCCCTGGCTGTCCCCTAGGTGTCCCTGGGGGTGCCCTGGCTGTCCCCTAGGTGTCCCTGGGGGTGCCCTGGCTGTCCTTGGGGTGCTCTGGCTGTCCCCTTGGTGTCCCTGGGGGGTGCCATGGCTGTCCCCTAGGTGTCCCTGGGGGTGCCCTGGAGGTCCCCTAGGTGTCCCTGGGGGTGCCCTGGCTGTCCCCTAGGTGTCCCTGTCTCGCTCGTATCCTCGACTCCGCCTCCGGCGCCATGGTGACACCCCTCCCAGTCTGGACCAGTGTGGCCACACCCCCTCCCCTGGGGCCATTGGACCCATCCCAGTATAGACCAGTAAGGCACCGTGTGCCCACCATCGACCCCCACACGCCTGCCAGTTCATCCCAGTCCACTCCCCGTCCATCCCAGTTCTCTCTGATCACCCTCCCAGTGCTCCCAGTCCATCCCAGTCCCGCAGGTGCTGGTGCTTGTGGCTTGATCAGCTGGTGCCTGTCCGCAACGTGGAGCGGGTCAAACGAGGCCTCAGGGGGAGGGGGGGGGGGCGGATTTTGGGGGGTCCTGGGGGTCCCGAGTTGTCCTGGAGGGGTTTGGGGGGTTTTGGGGGGTCTGGGGGGAGTCCTGGGGGCTGCTTTGGGTGTTTTTGGGGAATCTTCGGGAGGTTTGGGCAGCCCATTTGAGGCATCAAAGGAACCTGAGGAGGGTTTTGCGGGCTCCTGGAGGTCGGGGGGGCCCTGGGGGTGGTTTGGGGGGCACTGGGGGGTTCCAGCCCGTGACCCTCCCCGTTTTTGACCCCCCCCCCGAGCTGTTTCGGTCTCATCGACGCCCTCCTGAAGCCCAAGGGGGGGTGGGCGCTGGGCCCCCCCTGCTGCCCCCTCCCCTGCCACGACCGCGACGCCCTGCAGGTGAGGGACCCCCAAAAACCCCTCCCCAGACCCCAAATTCACCCCTGCGACCCCGAAAAACCCCCCAAACCTCTCCCCGGACCCCAAATTCACCCCTGAGGCCCCAAAAAACCCCCAAACCCCTCCCCATGAACCCCAAATCCACCCCTGGGACCCCCCAAAACCTCCCCAGGACCCCAGATCCACCCCGGGACCCCCAAATCCATCCCTTGGACCCCCAAAAACCCCCAAATCCATCCCTGGGACCCCCCAAAACCTCCCTCCAAACCCCAAATTCACCCCTCGGACCTCCAGAATCCTTCCACAGGACCCCTCAGGGGTCGTTCCCCACGAAAAAGTGCGGGAAACGTGAGGGGAGAAAAAGGGCGGGAAACGTGAGGGGAGAAAAAGGGCGGGAAACGTGAGGGGAGAAAAAGGGCGGGAAACGTGAGGGGAGAAAAAGGCCGGGATCAAGTGGGGAGATCAGTGGAATATTGGGGGGGGTCAGTGACGCTGAGGGAAGATCAATGGAATATTGGGGGGGCATCAATGACATTGGGGGGGTCAGTGACACTCGGGTGGGGATCAATGATGCTGTGGGGGGGTCGATATCAGAGGTTATCAGAGGAAATCGCCGCCGCCGTCCTCCCGTGCCCAGAGCCCCGGCAGGACCCCAGCGCAGCTCCGGCTGCAGGCGGAGCAGGAGCGGCTCCTGCCGCCCGCAGCGATCCCGGTCCCGATCCCGACCGCAACGCCAGCTTGGGCCTCAGGCCCCGAGACCCACAACCCGCCCGCCGGGGGGGGCCGCACCTCTCGGGAGCCGCAGCCGACACTGACAGGACCCGAACCAGAACGCCCGCTCCCATTCCCGGCCCCGCCTGGCTCCGCGCAGGGCCGCGAGCAACCTCGGCTCGGCTCGGCTCGGCTCAGCTGCGAGGGGCGGGGCGGGGTCGCGGGCGATGGTCCCGCCCCCAAGCCGGGGCGTGCTCGGGGCGGAGCCGGGGCGGGCTCGGGGCGGAGCCGGGGCGGGCTCGGGGCGGAGCCGGGGCGGGCTCGGGGCGGAGCCGGGGCGGGCTCGGGGCGGAGCCGAGGCGGGCTCGGGGCGGAGCCGGGGCGGGCTCTGGGCGGAGCCGGGGCGGGCTCGGGGCGCAGCCGGGGCGGGCTCGGGGTGGGCTCGGGGCGGAGCAGGGGCGGAGCCGGGGCGGGCTCGGGGCGGGGCCGGGGCGGAGCCGGGGCTCTGTGAGGCGGGGCCCGGAGGCAGCCGGGGCCGGGCAGTACCGGGGGCGCGGCTTCAGGGGCGCGGGGCGGGTCCCAAGTGCACGGCGCCGGGACCCCACCGGGGCGTTCCTCACCGAGCCCATAGAGCAGCAGCTACTTCCGCCACCCTTTTGAATCCCCGCGATTGGCGGGCTCGCTGAGGCATCGGCAGTGCTGATTGGACAGCGGGCCCCGGGAACCGCCCCCGCCCCCCGGCCCGCGCTGAGGGCCCGGGGCCTCCGCCCTCAGACCGGCTCCGGCTCCAACCCGGCCCGGGCTCTGCTCCCTTCCCCCCGGCCCGCCCTGAGGGCCCGGGGGCTCTGCGCCGAGACCGGCCTTGCCCCTCCCCGCCTCGCCCTGTAGTAGATTTCTGTTTGGTTTGTGGGAAGAAACAGGTGTGAGAAGTGAGATTTGTGCTGGAGAGGTGCTGCTGGGAAGAAAGGATGGAGTAAATCTGCTCCAAGGATGTGCGATGAAGAATTCAGGGTCAGAGGTGGGCAGTATTTATAAACTGTCTCCATATTTCCCTGTATCTCTGGGTGTTTGGATTGAGCCTGGGATTGTCAGCTATGTTATAAACAAGCCAACCCGGCTACTGAACTCCCAATGAACGTTTGGAAACCCTTGCACAGAAAGACAAGGTAGTAATGATTCCAAAGGAGAAAATGTAAATGAAGGGTAACGATTGCTGGGAAATTTCCTTAGGAATTGTGAACCTCACACAAACGGAATTTAGGAGGTGGAATCCCAGTTTCAGCCTTGGGCACGTGCAGGAGAAAAGGGATCCTTATTCACAGCAAGGAAAGCCCGGTGCCCCAGCGTGTCAGTGCACACAGTGCAATGTCCAGGAAATGAGCGGCAGGGACTGGCAGCAGCTGCAGGTGAGAGCTGTCACAGGCTGATTGAGGGGACAGAGCAGCCCCAGGTGAGAGCTGTCACACTGATGAGGGGACAGAGCAGCCCCAGGTGAGAGCTGTCACACTGATGAGGGGACAGGTGGAAGCTGTAAAGGATAACGAGGGGGCGGGTCCTGCCAGCACTGCTTTAAGAGGGGAGCCCGAGCTCAGTTTGGCATGGAGCTGCGGGAGGAGAGGGGTTTATGCTGGGCTCCCAGGTGAGGCTCATGGAAGGATGGTGAGTTCATCTCACAGGGGCTGGGGGAGGCCTTGGGCGTGGAACATTACTTCAGGAGGTGCTGAGGGACAAACCTTTGTGCCGAGCAGCAGCAGCACAAAAGGTTGAAATAAGTTTTGGTTTGGCATGTAGTGATGGGATTGGCGTCTATGGTGTGCTAGTGTTATCTAAAGGTTTAAACTTTAATGTTTATTTTTAAAGCTTTAAGTTAATGAATTAATATAGGTTGCAAGACATGGGCTTTTTCCTTTTTATTTGGCTAGCGGGAGGTCTTTAACTTTGGGGGCGCTCTGGGTATATGTTCTGGAGTATTATTGAGGGGATTGGACGTGGGGTTGTTTTTATTATATTCAGTAGTTTGACTGGGGGTGATAAGAGTTGGCTTTTTTTGCTGGAATTTTTTTGGGGTTGTCTGTTTGAAAATTTATGTATTTATGCAGTTAAGTGTAGTGGTGTTTCCGGTGTAACTCTTCAGCTTATGTTATTGTTTGTGTGTTTGAGGTGGTCCACTTGTCTTACGCCCTGACCGATTGGCCAACAGATCTGCTGAGATCATACATCGATGTTTGTTTTATTTCTTGTAGCCGAATAAGAGACAGCAGCCCGGTGACAGCAGGAAATTCCCAGAGGGCGAGGCGGCCTTCTGTGGCACCCGACATGGATTCTCATCCCCAGACGTCCAAGAGATAAGTGGAGGGTTCAGAGCCACAGAGGGGATGAAAGTGGAGTGCTGGGTCAGGACTTGTCAGGAGGGGTTTTTGAGTCAGGTTTGGAGATAGGGATGTCCAAGATGTGCCAATTGAGAGTACAGGTGTACCAGCCCGACCCAAACCCGAAGGAGTAGCCCTAAAGACATGCCCGTTTCCCTGAGTGCGGGTACAGGCAGGAGCCCTTATGCAGGACAATGCCAGAAGGCCTGGCTGCGAGGTGTAGGGCTCTAAAGAAGTTGGGTTTAGAAGGGGGGAGGTGTAGCCACACACACAGAGGCTGAGGTAAAGGACTCAAGGACTAGAGGACACACGGTGAAAACCAGGGGAACAGGCTAGGATACAAGTCAGAGTACAGGTGTAGCGGCCCTCACAGCACTGCTACCAGCACACTTCCCCTGAGAGCAGGTGCAGGCAGCAGCCCTAGTGCAGGAACACACCAGAAGCTCTGACCTGTGCAGACACTGTCAGGCTAGGGCCAGGCAGGAAGCGATAGTGGGGAGCAGGATCCAGCAGGGCTGGGGATAACGGGGGTTTCCCGCCCCACCCACCCTGGGATTCCCTGTCTCTCCGCAGCCGGTGGAAGTGCTCCTGATTTCCCTCTCGAGGCGGCGGTTGGTAAGGCTTCGTGCCTTTTGCCACCGCAAAGAGTTCGGCTCTGTCAGCCTCTGCCCTGTCTCAGGGCCACGTTTCTTAGGGTAGGCAGGGAACAACTGTGGATGTACCTGTCCTGCGTGCGGGACAGCTCTTGGGACCCTAACGGTGCAGAGCGTCCCCGGCTGCAAGGTCTAGGGCTCAAAAGAAGCAGGGTTCAGAAGGGGGGAGGTTACAGTGATGCACACAGAGGCTGAGGTAAAGGACTGAAGGACTAGAGAACACACAGTGAAAATCAGGGGTACAGGCTAGGATACAAGTCAGAGTACAGGCATCCCGGCCCTCACAGCGCTGCTGCCAACACTGTTTCCCTGAGAGCAGGTGCAGGCAGCAATCCTAATGGCAAGGCAATGCCAGAAGTCCTGAGAGGTGCAGGCAGTAACCCTAAGCTAGGGCCAGGCAGGAAGTGACAGTGGTGGGGCCGAGTCCGCAGGGTTGAGGTTCACCGGGGATGTCCACCCTGCGTTCCTGTCCTGCTCTAACCGGGGATGCTCACAGCCCTAATGGAGGCCACGGTGGGTGGGCTCAGTGCCAGTAATGCCTCTAAGGCTTTGGCGCTGCGAGCGTCGGCCTCCGAGCTCAGCTGAAGCACACACGGGGCCCGAGGACCCGGTCCTGCTTAAGAGACGGTGAGTAGCAGAGCTGCTGGTTTTTGGCTGATGTGCAGCTAAGATTATGCTTTGATGTTTGGTTTTCTTTATTGTAGCTGACTAGGAGACAGCAGGTAAGTGACAGGAGGAATTTCCCAGAGGCATAGGCGGCCTTCTTTGGGACCCAGCGTGGATTCACCTCCCCAGACATCTGAGAGATAAGTGGAGGGCTCGGAACTAGGGAGAGGATGAAAGCGGGGTGCCAGGGCAGGGGTCAGCGGGAGGGATTTTTTGAGTCGGGTTTGGAGATGGGGATGTCCCAGATGTGACCCCTTAGGCTACAATAAGGGAAAGTCTCATTCTGGATCACAGTGCTGAGGTGTGCAGGGCAGAGCAGTCCCAGGGTGTGTTGTGTCTGTTGTGCACTTTGTGTCTTTTGGGTGTCTTGTCTTTTCCTTTAGTCTTTTCAGGCGCCTGTCAAAACCTCTGGCATCAGTCTTAGCATTTCTGATCTCTGTGCTCCTCAGCCAGGTGCCTTTGTCTCAGCTGCTCGGACACTCATCAGAATCCATCTCTCTTCACAAGCATCCAGTCCGATGCCTTTTCAGGTCTTGTTCTGAGCTGTACTGACAGCCGTGCACCGCCCTGATCCATTCCGGCGGGTTAGGTCTTGTGAGAATGCAAAGACAGGTCGAGGATTCTGACCGTAGGGTTCTCGGGCATCCATCTCTGCATTTCTTGGGATAAGTCATCCCGATGGCATCTTGTTCCTGCAGGGTTCTCTGAGCCTGGCCAGCTCACCTTCCATCTTACCTCGGTCATCTCATTCCGAGTTCTCTGGACCCTCAGGGTCATTCTTCTTGCCCAGAGTTTTCTGTCCCTGTTGCGTCCCCTCGTTTGTCCTGTGCTGTGTCACGGGTGTTGGTGTGTGTTTGGCCGGGAGCTGCTCTGCCTTGATGCTCAGTCTGGGTGTAGGGGTACAAGAGTAATAGTGCCGGGGGCTTGAAATTTGTGATGTGGGGTGTAGTTAGACTGTAGAGGGTATTCCTAGATTGCCACAAGATGTGTGGAGCTGTCAAGGTATCCTGCAGCACTCTGACTTTTGTCCGAACTTTCTTTCAGATGCAGAGGGATGAAATCTGTGGCAGAGCCCCCCAGTCTGGGTGAGGGGCTCCCCTGAGAAGGTCAGTCACTGTTTTGATTTGCAGGGGAGGTGTAAATGATGGCTGTGTTACAGCTCTGTTCTTTGTCTTTATTTTTAGGTGGTAAAGCCGGATCTCAGCAGTCAAGCTGACGTGGGCGAGGTGAGCAGCGATGGGTGGACAGAAGCAGTTGCTATTGTTCAAGCCTCACTCGCTGGTGCAACTCTAAGCCTCCGTTATTGTGCGTTTTAGGGAGTCCACTCGCAGGAGGCCGAGCTCCCCTCTCACCAACCGGACAACAGACCCGGGTCACCTCACCCGTGAGCCCTCCGGGAGCATTCCAGGAGTCTGTGATGGAGCCTTGATCTTCTCCTTGTGAAGGCCCCATCCAGGTAGTCTTGGATAACGGCCGAGGAGTTGAGGTGAGTCAGGGAGGAGAAGGAGGGATGGTCCCCTCAAGTTCCAGCGCTGCCACGTCACATTGTCTGCTCTTTACCCAGGCAGACCCTGCGACGCCGGCGTTGGCCTCTGAGCGCAGCTGAAGCACGGGGCCGAGGACACGGGCAAGCTTAGGAGACAGTGAGTAGCAGAATTGTCGGGTTTTGGGTGATGGGCTGCCAAGATTATGCTTTGATGTTTGGTTTTCTTTATTGTAGCTGTGTAGGAGACAACAGCCCAGCAACAGCAGGAATTTCCCTGAGGGAGAGGCGGCCTTCTTTGCCACCCAGCGTGGATTCACCTCCCTAGACGTCCGAGAGATAAGTGGAGGGCTCGGAGCCAGGGAGGGCTTGAAAGCGGGGTGTGGGATCAGGGGCCACCGGGAGGGATTTTTTGAGTCATTTTTGGTGACAGGGATGTCCAAGAAGTGACCGCTTAGGCTACAGAAAGTCTCATTCTGGATCAGAGTGCCGAGGTGTGCCGGGCAGAGCAGTCCTGGTGTGTGTTGTGTCACTTGTCTGTTGTGCACTCTGTCTGTTTGGTGTCTTGTCTTTTCCTTTTGTCCTTTGAGGGGCCTATCAAAACCCCTGGCATCAGTCTTAGCATTTCTGATCTCTGTGCTCCTCAGCCAGGTGCCTTTGTCTCAGCTGCTCGGACACTCATCAGAATCCATCTCTCTTCACAAGCATCCAGTCCGATGCCTTTTCAGGTCTTGTTCTGAGCTGTACTGACAGCCGTGCACCGCCCTGATCCATTCCGGCGGGTTAGGTCTTGTGAGAATGCAAAGACAGGTCGAGGATTCTGACCGTAGGATTCTCGGGCATCCATCTCTGCATTTCTTGGGATAAGTCATCCCGATGGCATCTTGTTCCTGCAGGGTTCTCTGAGCCTGGCCAGCTCACCTTCCTTCTCACCTCGGTCATCTCATTCCGAGTTCTCTGGACCCTCAGGGTCATTCTTCTTGCCCAGAGTTTTCTGTCCCTGTTGTGTCCCCTCGTTTGTCCTGTGCTGTGTCACGGGTGTTGGTGTGTGTTTGGCCGGGAGCTGCTCTGCCTTGATGCTCAGTCTGGGTGTGGGGGTAATAGGATAATAGTGCTGGGGGCTTGAAATTTGTGATGTGGAGTGTAGCAGGGCTGTCGAGGGTATTCCTAGATTTCCACAAGATATGTGGAGCTGTCAAGGTATCCTGCAGCACTCTGACTGTTGTTCTGACTTTCTTTCAGATGCAGGTGGATGAAATCTGTGGCAGAGCCCCCCATCCTGGGTGAGGGGGCTCCCCTGAGAAGGTCGGTCACTGTTTTGATTTGCAGGGGAGGTGTAAATGGTGGCCGTGTTACAGCTCTGTTCTTTGTCTTTATTTTTAGACCAGACCCTGCGACGCCGGCGTTGGCCTCTGAGCGCAGCTGAAGCACAGGGCCGAGGACACAGGCAAGCTTAGGAGACTGTGAGTAGCAGAATTGCTGGTTTCTGGCTGATGTGCTGCTAAGAGCACAGGGTCACGTTTAGTTCTCTTTATTGTAGCTGACGAGGAGACACCAGCCTGGTCACAGCAGGAATTTCCCCGAGGGAGAGGCAGCCTTCTTTGGGACCCGGCGTGGATGCACCTCCCCAGACATCTGAGAGATAAGTGGAGAGCTCAGAGCCGTAGAGGGCATGAAAGAAGAGTGTGGGGTCACTAGCAAGGTTTTTTGAGTCAGGTTTGAAGACAGGGATGTCTAAGCTGTGACCCCTTAGGTTTCATCCAGGGAGAGTCTCATTCTGGATCACAGTGCCGAGGTGTGCAGGGCAGAGCAGTCCTGGTGTGTGTTGTGTCTGTTGTGCACTCTGTGTCTTGGGTGTCTTGTGTGTGCTGTCTTTTCCCTTAGCCCTTCAGGGGCCTGTCAAAACCTCTGGCATCAGTCTTAGCATTTCTGATCTCTGTGCTCCTCAGCCAGGTGCCTTTGTCTCAGCTGCTCGGACACTCATCAGAATCCATCTCTCTTCACAAGCATCCAGTCCGATGCCTTTTCAGGTCTTGTTCTGAGCTGTACTGACAGCCGTGCACCGCCCTGATCCATTCCGGCGGGTTAGGTCTTGTGAGAATGCAAAGACAGGTCGAGGATTCTGACCGTAGGGTTCTCGGGCATCCATCTCTGCATTTCTTGGGATAAGTCATCCCGATGGCATCTTGTTCCTGCAGGGTTCTCTGAGCCTGGCCAGCTCACCTTCCATCTTACCTCGGTCATCTCATTCCGAGTTCTCTGGACCCTCAGGGTCATTCTTCTTGCCAGAGTTTTCTGTCCCTGTTGTGTCCCCTCGTTTGTCCTGTGCTGTGTCACGGGTGTTGGTGTGTGTTTGGCCTGGAGCTGCTCTGCCTTGATGCTCAGTCTGGGTGTGGGGGTAATAGGATAATAGTGCTGGGGGCTTGAAATTTGTGATGTGGGGTGTAGTTAGACTGTAGAGGGTATTCCTAGATTGCCACAAGATGTGTGGAGCTGTCAAGGTATCCTGCAGCACTCTGACTTTTGTCCCAACTTTCTTTCAGATGCAGAGGGATGAAATCCGTGGCAGACCCCCCATCCTGGGTGAGGGGCTCCCCTGAGAAGATCGATCGCTATTCAAGGTGAGAGTCACATATTTCACATTTTTTGGCACTCCAGTGCAGGCCACCTGCATTTACAGCTTGAAACAGGTGAGTCCCTTGGTAACCCCTGGGCAGCAGCTGGAGCCTGCTCCGGGCTGGGCTGAGGGAGCAAACACTTGTGGCTGACACAGCTCCACACTGGGGGTACTTGGGAAAACACCTGCCTTGTCCTGGATTGTTTTTTTTTTTTGAGCTTTTGACAAGGTTTTAGTCATCACCTTGGTAAAAATAAATGGTAAGGACTGAAGACATGAGAGGCTGGCAGGTTATATGCACGAAAGACAACTTTTTTTTTCTTAAATATTTGTGCAACCTATATCTTAATTTTGAGACTCTTTTTTGGTCAACTTTATTGTAAAACCCCCTTATTTTCAAGTTAGCTGCTTCAATAATGAATTTGTTTTACAAATACCCGCTAATGTCCGTAGGTTAAAGCACTAACACCAACATCCCACCTCTTTTATTTTTGCAGCAAAATTTTATCTTTACTAAACTTGAAACTTGATGTTTTTGCAGGTAGTAAGTTAAAGAAGGTGTTTATCTGCCCATCACTGATAGTCAGGGTCATGAAGAAATTGCTCTAGTGTTCTAAAATAAATGCAGATTTTTAGACCTCTCCCATTCTCTCTGACTAGCAGCATGTGAATTGATTTTTGATCTCCTTTCTGTTGGTGTCTGTGGGTTTTAAGCTGCATGGAGAAGGTGTCTGTGGACATGGCACCCAGGGAATGGTGCTGGGAAGGGCAGGATGGAAAGGAGCTGCTCAGGAATCCAGAGCAGCAGTGGAGTGGGAGCTGGTGCTGCTGCCTCAGTCACACCCTCCTGGACAGTCTGTGCAGTGATAATATTCCTACTTTCCTTCCTGAACCTGGGGTTGGAGGAGAACATGAGTCTTGGCATTGTTGGAAAGGGGAACTCCAGGGAAAAACTGCTGTTTGTGTCCTCAGAGAGCAGTGGGAAGAGCCTGGGAGAAATCCTGGCTGGCTGAGGGATCCTTGTGTCCCCTCAGGAATAAATCCCTGCGTCTCCTCAGACCTGCTGGTTTGCAGTAGAGTTTGGGCACCTTTCGCTGCAGCTGTGGTTCTTAATAACTGGAAGTCCATGGATTGCTGGGCGATTCCCATAAGTTCTCCTATTTTGTAGGAGCTGCACGGTGAGGTCAGCATTCTGATGGAGGCCCTGGCACAGCTGCCAAGGGCAAGGAACGTGGAGCATCCCGGGGCTTCTCCCACCCGAGTTTCTCCCGGAGCGTGCTGCGTGTCATGCCGGATGTTTAACCCGGGTTTGGGGTGTTCTCCTGCAGTCCCAGCTCTGACTGCTGCCCCCGAGCCCCGGCCTTGCTCTGTCCCAGCACTGAACCTGGCAGGTGGGTGTGCTTTTCCAGCCCTTTAATCCCACGGGCAATCCCAGATTCCCGGAGCTCCCCGAGGCACAGCCTGGCCTCCCTCCCTGGGAGCTGCATTTCAGTCTGCCTGGACCAAGGCCATCCTGTTTGAGACTTTATTCCTGTTGCTTTTCCTCTTCCAGGTTGTGGGCAAAAAGGAGAGAGCCAGTAGGAAGTGAAGCCACTGGAAGGCCTTATCCCAGTCCAAGGTTGGATAGGAGTAACTGGACCTGTTGAATTCCCACTTCCCTTTAAATTAGAGCAGAGGAAGCAGATTTTAAATCATCATTCCATGAACTTTCACCAACTTCATGACTCTTGCAAAAGTTTTCAATGTTAGAAATTCCTGAGCTTGTTTTCCAGGCAAGCTTGGATTTAGATGTTATTCCTTCCTTTTATTTGAAGGAATAACTCTGATTTTCTCTCTGATTTTAGTAAGGGAATATTTATTTATTCCAATTTTCCATCCTAATTGGAATTTTTGCACCTTGTAGAGCACATTTCCAAGGAAATTTACCCAATTAATGTTGGTAAATCAGGAATTGTCCAGCACCATCTCCACAAAATTCTGTGAATTCCCAAGAAAACGTTGAAGTATTTATTTGCCATGATTCATCTCTTTGTAAAGTTCAATTTACTGCATTTTTAATTACATAAATGCCATTAAAACCTGAATCCAGGCCTAGCTGCTGTTCCTTGGACACAGGGGGCTGGTTCTTTCCTACCTTGGCACATTTGGGTGTTTGTCCAAAATGAGCTTCCCACTAAAATAGAATTTGTTTCCAAGCAAAAGTGGGAATTGTCTAGAAAACCTTCTGTTCTGGGGGGCACTGGGTTTGTTTCCCTTATTGCTGCATAATTGAGGAAAGCCATGGTGCTTTTTTAGGCAGTGGCAGGAGGTGAAAGCTGCATTTATTTAATTTTGTATTTTATTTCTTGTTATTTTTGTATTTTTATGCTCTTTTGTTGTGGTTTCTCATGTTGCGTTTTGTGGTTTTTCAAAGACTTTTTCTTCCGTTTTTTAATTTTTATATTTTTTTCTTTAGCTATTTATTTACTTGTTAAAACTACTTTTAGTTTTTTATTTTAATTTTTTGTTTAAATTTTTTTTCCACTTTTTTGTTACTTTGAAATTTTTTTTCTTTTGGTATTTTAATTTTATTTATTATTTTCTATAGTTTTGGTTTATTTTTTCATGTTTTCTTTGTTCCTTTTTTTTTTTCCCCATACTCTTTCTTCCCCCGGGCGCCTGGGGGTTTGGCTGTTGGCAAGAAAGATGAGAAATGACCTCCGTGCCCGCTGGACGTCGGGATGTCATAGAGAGCGCAGTTGGCAAAAGCTCTGTATTTTCTGCTCCATAAAACTCCTGAAGGGAGAAAGCTGTGACCACCGTGGTGCCGTTTTTTCCTTCCCAGCCCCGACCAGGTCTCCTCCTACCCGTGCACAGTGTTACCAGCAGCAGCCTGCTGTCCAGGCTGTCGAGGCGTATTTCAGAGGGGGCAATAAAAACAAAGTAGACGTTTTATTTTGAACTCTCCGACCCTGCTTGTTTATTAGCAAAGAACTCCAAAACAAAGCGAACAAAAAAAGAAAACCCACAAACTAAACTCCCCCGCAACCCACCAAAAGAAAACCATAGAGAAAGAGAAAACATGCCCATATTATTTGAATAAAGATTAAAACTTTACCCCTTAGAAAACCAGGCTCATTTAATTCAAATTAATTGTGTTTCTGATGTGTTAGGTTAATGAATTCATCTAGTGTAAAATATTGTTTAAAATATAAACAAACGAATTAAAAAATAATGAAAAAGAAAAATAACAAAAAGTATAGGATATGAAAAATAATATAAATAATAAATACACAATATATTATTACATACTACACCTTTTATAAATATATATAATATACATAATATAAACATCTATAATGTACATAATCATGATATTTCAATGAAATGTATTATTATTTATAACATTACATAATAAATAATAAATTATTTTATATATAACTTTCTATACTTAATATATATAATAAATATAATAGTATAATAAACATAATACATGATGTATAATGTACATAATATAAAAGCTGAATTGTAATGATTAATGTAAATATCAGAATCACAAAGATAAAAAATATTGAAATAGAGCCTGAACGAAAGGCTTTTTTGTTTCGGTCTGGTTGCTGGCAGGGTTCTCGCAGGTGTGCTCGGGGGTCTTTTGGGCCATTTATTCCGGAGGCTGTTCGGAAGGGCATTCCTGGGCACGTTCGTTTATGGCTCCGCTCCGCGCCGCCGCGCGGCAGTGCTGCCACCCTGTGGGCAGAGAGCAGTAGTGCAGCTTCCCCCCCCGCCCGGCCCGCCCGATCTGTGCGGCAATGCTGCCACCGTGTGGGCAAACAGCGGTAGTGCAGCTGTCCCTCCCGCCCGTCCCGCCTGATCTGTGCGGCAATGCTGCCATCGTGTGGGCAAAGAGCGGTAGTGCAGCTGTCCCTCCCGCCCGTCCCGCCTGATCTGTGCGGCAATGCTGCCACCCTGTGGTCAAAGAGCGGTAGTGCAGCTGTCCCCCATGACCGTCCCGCCGGAGCCGTGCGGCAGTGCTGCCACCCAGTGGGCAAAGAGCGGTAGTGCAGCTGTCCCCCCCCGCCCGTCCCCGACGCGCGTGGCAGCCCCGCATTGTGAGCTCGGGGGCGGCGCTGCCGCCCGCCCGCCCGCAGCTCGGGGCCGAAAGGGAGGGAAAAAGGCAAGGAGCCCGGGCGCGTGGCAGCCGGCTGCCTGCGCGCGCCACCCGGACCCCGGAGCCGTCCGGGCGCGATTTTCCGCGGCGTCTGCGGGTGTGCGGACACGGGATGGGGGCGCAGCGGCGCCGCGGGCGGCAGTCCATTGAGTCAGGCGCTTGTGTGAGCGGCCGAGGGGGCATTTTAGTGGGTTCCACTACCAAGATGGCGGCGAGACGCGAGGCGCCTGACCTTCTAAAAAGGGCGGCCAAAAGGGCGGGAAAAATAAGGACCCTATAGGTGTTTATGCAGCTGCCTGCACAAAACCCCGACTACGGCGCCGCCCGGGGGCAATTTTCCGCGGCGTTTCCAGGTGTGGGGACACGGGCCGTGTGCTCAGTCGCGACGCGCTTGCGTTCGGATTCGTGGATTTCGTCAGGCGTCTGTGTAAACACCTGGCGGAGGCCTATGCCGAGCCACAAAGAACATGGCGGCCGGGACGGAAGTGGCCTCAGGAGCAACCAAGATGGCGGCAAGGAAAAGCGGAAGTCACGCGTCGCCCCTCACAAAATGGCGCCGAGGCGCGAGGCGCCCGACCTTCCAAAAAGGGCGGCCAAAAGGGCGGGAAAAAATAAGGACCCTGTAGGCGTTTACGCAGATGCCTGCACAAAAACCCCGACTACAGCGCCGCCCGGGCGCAATTTTCCGCGGCGTTTCCAGGTGTGCAGACACCGGCCATGTGCTCATCCGCGCCGCCTCCGGGTTCGGATTCGTGGATTTAGTCAGGCGTCTGTGTAAACACCTGCCGGGGGCCTTAGCGGTGCCGCAAAAAAGATGCCGGCGGGACCGGAAGTGGCCTCAGACGCAACCAAGATGGCGGCAAGGAAGGGCGGAATGCTCGTGGGGCTCATCGCGGCCGAAAATCACCGAGTGCAGCTCACACCCTGCAATGGCAAAAGCTGTTTTATTAAAACTCAGCCGAGAATTTTCCTCTTATTTCCAGGTCACAGGATATACTGAGCCTGAGAGGGATCCTAAAATCTGACTCTCAAGCAGACAGACCGTTTGAGAATCGAACTCAGCACCTTGGCATTACCCGGACTCTGCTCCAAGCAGCTGAACCAATCTCTGCATTATGGGGATGGACCTCCATAGGATGGCAACGCTTGGCCCCACTAAGGTAAGTGCAGTGCCGCCTTCTCTGCCAAAGCTGCTTCACACAGCAGCCCCTGGAATGGCTCGAGGGCAGAACTGGCTGGCAGGTCACGACAGCACAAAGCTCTTCCAGTGACGCT
Organism: Chamaea fasciata; assembly: GCF_029207755.1. Taxonomy (NCBI): domain Eukaryota; kingdom Metazoa; phylum Chordata; class Aves; order Passeriformes; family Sylviidae; genus Chamaea; species Chamaea fasciata. Next base: position 35,955 of record NW_027094423.1, read on the forward strand.
GATTTCCTGTCCTTTCCAGGATTTACTCAACAGCTGCCGTAAAAGTACTTACACAAAGTCTCTTTCTGGGCGGAAAGGAGCAGGACAAGTCCTGAGGCTTCCCTTCTTCCACGGCCAAAGTTCTGCAGAGAGGCAGGGCCGGTCCCACCCGCACAGGGGCGTTTCCTGCAGGTGAGTGTTGCCGGGCCAAACTGATGGCAGCTGCTGAGGCCGGGGCTGCTTTTCTGGCCGGAGGCCTCGGTGCCCCCCCGTGCCGCCTGCAGTGTCCCTCGGGGTTTCCTGCAGGTGTCCCGGGTGCCCGGAGGCGCAGGGAGGAAGGAGGCCGGCAGCCCCAGCGGGGCCAGCAGCCCTGGGATGATGTGCAGGGGAGGAGCTGTGCCTGCGGGGCCCCGCCCGTGGCAGCGGCGGCCAAACCCAGGGCCCGGGGCCGGGCTCGGGGCTGGCACGGACACGGCCCCGGGGCTGCCGCGGCTCCTCGGCCAGGGGCTGCTCCCACCGGGCACGGGGAGATGCTGCAGCCCGGACAGAGGCACCCACAGCCCAAGAGCTCCCCAGGGAACAGCTGGCATTGCCCGGGAACGGCGGCTCGGGCTGTCTGCAGAGGGGCTCAGACAGCAATTCCCACCTCCCGGAGCTCCCACACAGTTGCCAGGGATGTCCTGGCCACCCCAAATCCCCTCCCTTTCAGCCTGAGGACATCACCCATCGGCAGCATTAAAGCCAAGGTGCTCCTCCCTCACAGAAATTAAATCCAGAGCAACGGCCCTCGGAGATGCCTCAAAATCAAAGGTTTGAGTGGGATGGAGTTTCGTTTGGATGAAGTCTGGACTTTTCCAGGGAGCCAGCCGGCGTGCAGAAGTGATGGAAAGCTTTTGCAGGTGGGTCCCACTGGAGGTGTGCTGAAGGCAGGGATGGGCATCCCTTGCCTGAGGGAAAGGCACTTGCAGAGGCCACTGCTGGGGCTCGGAAAGGAGCTGAGCTCCTGCAGGGAGCTGTGTCCTCCCGAGGGCACAGGGGCTGCCTCAGCACAGGCCGGCCAGTGCCTTCTCCTGCTCTGAAACATCACCTGGAGCCCGAGCTCGGGGTGGCTGAATTCCAGGGAAATCTGACAGGTGACCCCCAGGGGATGAGGGTTAGAATTAACCAAATCTATGGAATAAAAACCTATCCTGTCCCCATCCTGCTGAGCTTCCTTGGAAGCTCTGCTGGTTCCTGACACATCTGGCATTCAAGCAGCAGCTCTGCGTGGGAATATCCATGCTCTGTGAGGCACTGTGAGGTTATTGCAGCAGGAACTGAGCAGGGAATTCGGGGCCGTGGGTATAATTCATCTAAACTAGCAAAGGTGACAGTGAACCCCAAATCTGGGCACCACACAGAGAACAATCTTTGTGCTGCCCTGTCAGCTCAAGCCCCTGGGCTGGGAAGTTTTGGGAGTCAAACATATGGAATGATAAAAGTCACAGCAACTGGTGTCACCCCGAGGGACAGTCCAAGTCCCAGACAATTCCTCTGCAGTCCCCTGGGGGGGAAAACACCCTCTGTCTGCCAGGAGCCCTGACTCTGTTTCTCCTATCAGCTGTGTTGGGCTTTAAGAACTTGAAATAACTTTGAAGCCAAAGAAATCACCTTTTCCTTCTGGTTTGATTGTGTTTTTTTGTTGTTTTTTTTTTTTTTTTTTTCTTTCAGGTGCTGGACTTGCTTCTGTGGATGTGTGCTGAGCTCTGGCTGCAGGGGACTGTCAGGCCTGAATGGCTGTGAGTTTGTGTTCTTCTCGCTGGGGAAGCAGAAATAATTATTAATTAGACTGCAGAAATGTTTTCAGAAACCTTTCCCCTTTCCTGCCCTTTGCTGGTGGATCTTCTCTTTCTGCCTTTGACTTTACAAAGCTGTTCCCTGATGTCAATTCCCCTGCCTGAATTCCTTGCAGCTCCTAGCTGGGAAAAACTGGGATGATGTCCTAGGGATGTTCTTAGGGGAGGACAGAGGTGAGATTTTTGCCTGTATTTTTCTAATATTTTCTAAAATTTCAGGGAGCTGCTCCTGCTCCTGCCCCTAATCCTGCTGCTGCTGCACAAGTGGAGCCTTGTCAGCGAAGACCTGCATCTGCAGGAGGCCCCGCAGGCCCTGGCTGGGAAGTGCCAAAACAAAGAAGTGATCAGTAAGTGCTGAACTGCTTCCAGGAGGGCATATTTTGTTGTAGCCGTTACAGACCAACCGTGTGGTGCTGGTGACTTTGTGTGAGTTGCTTTATTAAAGCCAATCGTTGGTAAGGGATTTGAGCCTGCCTTGGAGAGCACTTGGAGCTCTGGGTGCCCTGGCTTTCCCCTAGGTGGCCCTGGGGGCGCCCTGGCTGTCCCCTAGGTGTCCCTTGGGGTCCACGGGCTGTCCACTAGGTGTCCCTTGGGGGGACCTGACTGTCCCTGGGATGCCCTGGCTGTCCCCTAGGTGTCCCTTGGGGTCCACGGGCTGTCCACTAGGTGTCCCTTGGGAGGACCTGACTGTCCCTGGGGTGCCCTGGCTGTCTCTTAGGTGTCCCTGGGGGTGCCCTGCCTGTCCCCTAGGTGTCCCAGGGCTGCCCTGGCTGTCTCTTAGGTGTCCCTGGGGGTGCCCTGACTGTCCCCTAGGGGTACCTTGTCTGTCCCTGGGGGGGCCCTGGCTGTCTTCCTAGGTGTCCCTGGGGGTGCCCTGGCTGTCCCTGGGGGTACCCTGGTGTCCCTGAGAGGGCCCTGGCTGTCCCCTAAGTGTCCCTGGGGGTGCTCTGGTGTCCCTGGGGATGCCCTGGCTGTCCCCTAGCTGTCCCTGGGGGTGCCCTGGGTGTCCCTGGGGTGCCCTGGCTGTCCCCTAGGTGTCCCTGGGGGTGCCCTGGCTGTCCCTGGTGTGCCCTAGCTGTCCCCTACGTGTCCCTGGGGGTGCCCTGGGGTGCTCTAGGGGTGCCCTGGCTGTCCCTGGGGGTGCCCAGGCTGTCACCTAGGGGTCCCTGGGGGTACCCTGGCTGTCCCCTATGTGTCCCTGGGGGCGCCCTGGCTGTCCCCTAGGTGTCCCTGGGGTGCCGTGGCTGTCCCCTTGGTGTCCCTCGGGGTGCCCTTGCTGGCCCCTAGGTGTCCCTGGAGGTGCCCTGGCTGTCCCCTTGGTGTCCCTGGGGGTGCCCTGGCAGTCCCATAGGTGTCCCTGGAGGTGCCCTGGCTCTCCTTGGGGAGCCCTGGCTGTCCCTTATGTGTCCCTGGGGGTGCCCAGGGTGTCCCTGGGGTGCCTTGCTGTCCCCTAGGTGTCCCTGGGGGTGCCCTGCCTGTCCCCTAGGTGTCCCTTGGGGTGTCCTGGCTGTCCCCTAGGTGTCCCTGGGGGTGCCCTGGGTGTCCCTGTGGGTGCCCTGGCTGTCCCCTAGCTGTCCCTGGCGGTGCCCTGGGTGTCCCTGGGGTGCCCTGGCTGTCCCTTTGGTGTCCCTGGAGGTGCCCTTGCTGTCCCTTGGGGGGCCCTGGCTGTCCCTGAGGGGGCCCTGGCTGTCCCCTAGGTGTCCCTGGGGGTGCCCTGGCTGTCCCCTAGGTGTCCCTGGGGTGCCCTGGCTGTCCTTTAGGTGTCCCTGGGGGTGCCCTGGCTGTCCCCTAGGTGTCCCTGCCTCGCTCGTATCCTCGACTCCGCCTCTGGCGCCATGGTGACACCCCTCCCAGTCTGGACCAGTGTGGCCACACCCCCTCCCCTGGGGCCATTAGACCCATCCCAGTACAGACCAGTAAGGCACCGTGTGCCCACCATGGACCCCCACACGCCTGCCAGTTCGTCCCAGTCCACTCCCCGTCCATCCCAGTTCCCTCTGATCACCCTCCCAGTGCTCCCAGTCCATCCCAGTCCCGCAGGTGCTGGTGCTTGTGGCTTGATCAGCTGGTGCCTGTCCGCAACGTGGAGCGGGTCAAATGAGGCCTCAGGGGGAGGGGGGGGCGGATTTTGGGGGGTCCTGGGGGTCCCGAGTTGTCCTGGAGGGGTTTGGGGGGTTTTGGGGGGTCTGCGGGGAGTCTCAAGGGGCTGCTGTGGGTGTTTTTCGGGGATCTTCGGGAGGTTTGGGCGGCCCATTTGAGGCATCAAAGGAACCTGAGGAGGGTTTTGCGGGCTCCTGGAGGTCGGGGGGGCCCTGGGGGTGGTTTGGGGGGCACTGGGGGGTTCCAGCCCGTGACCCCCCCCCGTTTTTGACCCCCCCCGCCCCCCCGAGCTGTTTCGGTCTCATCGACGCCCTCCTGAAGCCCAAGGGGGGGTGGGCGCTGGGCCCCCCCCGCTGCCCCCTCCCCCTGCCACCCCCGCGACGCCCTGCAAGTGAGGGACCCCCAAAAACCCCTCCCCGGACCCCAAATTCACCCCTGGGACCCCAAAAAACCCCCAAAACCTCTCCCCGGACCCCAAATTCAGCCCTGAGGCCCCAAAAAACCCCCCAAAACCCCTCCCCATGAACCCCAAATCCACCCCTGGGACCCCCCAAAACCTCCCCAGGACCCCAGATCCACCCCGGGACCCCCAAATCCATCCCTTGGACCCCCAAAAACCCCCAAATCCATCCCTGGGACCCCCCAAAACCTCCCTCCAAACCCCAAATTCACCCCTCGGACCTCCAGAATCCTTCCACAGGACCCCTCAGGGGTCGTTCCCCACGAAAAAGTGCGGGAAACGTGAGGGGAGAAAAAGGGCGGGATCAAGTGGAGGGGATCAATGGAATTTTGGGGGGGGTCAGCGACGCTGAGGAAGGATCAATGGAATATTGGGGGGGCATCAATGACATTGGGGGGGTCAGTGACACTCGGGTGGGGATCAATGATGCTGTGGGGGGGTCGATATCAGCTCGGGGGGCGGCCATGGGTTTTTGGGGGGCCGCAATGCAGGCAGCCATCCTGGGTTTGGAGCGGGGGGGCCACTTCAACCTCTGGGGGGGCCCTGGCTGTCCCCTGGCTGTACCTGGGGGTTCCCTGGCTGTCCCCTAGGTGTCCCTGGGGATGCCCTGGCTGTCCCTGGGGGTGCCCTGGCTGTCCCTGGGGGTCCCTGGCTGTCCCCTAGGTGTCCCTGGGGTGCCCTGGCTTTCCCTGGGGTGCCCTGGCTGTCCCCTAGGTGTCCTTGGGGTGCCTTGCTGTCCCCAAGGCGTCCCTGGGGTGCCCTGGCTGTCCCCTAGGTGTCCCTGGGGGTGTCCTGGCTGTCCCTGGGGGTCCCTGGCTGTCCCATAGGTGTCCCTGGGGGTGCCCTGGCTGTCCCTGGGGTCCCTGGCTGTCCCATAGGTGTCCCTAGGGGTGCCTTGTCTGTCCCTGGGGGGGCCCTGGGTGTACCCTGGTGTCCCTGGGAGGGCCCTGGCTGTCCCCTAAGTGTCCCTGGGGGTGCTCTGGTGTCCCTGGGGATGCCCTGGCTGTCCCCTAGCTGTCCCTGGGGGTGCCCTGGGTGTCCCTGGGGTGCCCTGGCTGTCCCCTAGGTGTCCCTGGGGTGCCGTGGCTGTCCCCTTGGTGTCCCTGGGGGTGACCTGCCTGTCCCATAGGTGTCCCTGGAGGTGCCCTGGCTGTCCCCTTGGTGTCCCTGGGGGTGCCCTGGCTGTCCCATAGGTGTCCCTGGAGGTGCCCTGGCTGTCCTCTTGGTGTCCCTGGGGGTGCCCTGGGTGTCCCTGGGGTGCCCTGGCTGTCCCCTAGGTGTCCCCGGGGATGCCCTGGCTATCCCTGGGGGGGCCCTGGCTGTCCCTGGGGTGCCCTAGCTGTCCCCTAGGTGTCCCTGGGGGTGCCCTGGCTGTCCCCTTGGTGTCCCTGGGGTACCCTGGCTGTCCCTTAGATGTCCCTGGGGGTGCCCTGGCTCTCCTTGAGGTGCCCTGGCTGTCCCTTATGTGTCCCTGGGGGTGCCCAGGGTGTCCCTGGGGTGCCCTAGCTGTCCCCTAGGTGTGCCTGCGGGTGACCTGGCTGTCCCCTAGGTGTCCCTGGGGGTGCCCTGGCTGTCCCCTTGGTGTCCCTGGCGTGCCCTGGCTTTCCCTGGGGTGCCCTGGCTGTCCCCTAGGTGTCCTTGGGGATGCCCTGGTGTCCCTGGGGGTGCCCTGCCTGTCCCCTAGGTGTCCCTGGGGGTGCCCTGGCTGTCCCTTTGGTGTCCCTGGGGTGCCCTGGCTTTCCCTGGGGTGCCCTGGCTGTCCCCTAGGTGTCCTTGGGGATGCCCTGGTGTCCCTGGGGGTGCCCTGCCTGTCCCCTAGGTGTCCCTGGGGGTGCCCTGGGTGTCCCTGTCAGGGCCCTGGCTGTCCCTTATGTGTCCCTAGGGGTACCTTGTCTGTCCCTGGGGGTGCCCTGGCTGTCCCTGGGGTACCCAGGCTTTCGTTTAGGTGTCCCTAGGGGTGCCCTGGCTGTCCCTTAGGTGTCCCTGGAGGTGCCCTTGCTGTCCATTGGGGGGCCCTGGCTGTCCCTGTGGGGCCCTGGCTGTCCCCTAGGTGTCCCTGGGGGTGCCTTGTCTTTCTCTTGGGGGGCCCTGGCTGTCCCTGTGGGGGCCCTGGCTGTCTTCTAGGTGTCCCTGGGGGGCCCTGGCTGTCCCCTAGGTGTCCCTGGGGTGCCCTGGCTGTCCCTGGGGTGCCCAGGCTTTCCTTTAGGTGTCCCTGGGGTGCCCTGGCTGTCCCCTAGGTGTCCCAGGGCTGCCCTGGCTGTCCCCTAGGTGTCCCAGGGCTGCCCTGGCTGTCTCATACGTGTCCCTGGGGGTGCCCTGGCTGTTCCTTAGGTGTCCCTGTGGGTGCCCTGGCTGTCCCCTAGGTGTCCCTGGGGTGCCCTGGCTGTCCCTGGGGTGCCCTGGCTGTCCATTAGGTGTCCCTGGGGGTGCCCTGGCTGTCCCCTAGGTGTCCCTGCCTCGCTCGTATCCTCGGCTCCGCCTCTGGCGCCATGGTGACACCCCTCCCAGTCTGGACCAGTGTGGCCACACCCCCTCCCCTGGGGCCATTAGACCCATCCCAGTATAGACCAGTAAGGCACCGTGTGCCCACCATGGACCCCCACACGCCTGCCAGTTCGTCCCAGTCCACTCCCCGTCCATCCCAGTTCCCTCTGATCACCCTCCCAGTGCTCCCAGTCCATCCCAGTCCCGCAGGTGCTGGTGCTTGTGGGTTGATCAGCTGGTGCCTGTCCGCAACGTGGAGCGGGTCAAATGAGGCCTCACGGGGAGGGGGGGGCGGATTTTGGGGGGTCCTGGGGGTCCCGAGTTGTCCTGGAGGGGTTTGGGGGGTTTTGGGGGGTCTGCGGGGAGTCTCAAGGGGCTGCTGTGGGTGTTTTTGGAGGGGCTTCGGGAGGTTTGGGCGGCCCATTTGAGGCATCAAAGGAACCTGAGGAGGGTTTTGTGGGCTCCTGGAGGTCGGGGGGGCCCTGGGGGTGGTTTGGGGGGCACTGGGGGGTTCCAGCCCGTGACCCCCCCCGTTTTTGACCCCCCCCCCCCCCGAGCTGTTTCGGTCTCATCGACGCCCTCCTGAAGCCCAAGGGGGGGTGGGCGCTGGGCCCCCCCCGCTGCCCCCTCCCCCTGCCACCCCCGCGACGCCCTGCAGGTGAGGGACCCCCAAAAACCCCTCCCCGGACCCCAAATTCACCCCTGGGACCCCAAAAAACCCCCAAAACCTCTCCCCGGACCCCAAATTCAGCCCTGAGGCCCCAAAAAACCCCCCAAAACCCCTCCCCATGAACCCCAAATCCACCCCTGGGACCCCCCAAAACCTCCCCAGGACCCCAGATCCACCCCGGGACCCCCAAATCCATCCCTTGGACCCCCAAAAACCCCCAAATCCATCCCTGGGACCCCCCAAAACCTCCCTCCAAACCCCAAATTCACCCCTCGGACCTCCAGAATCCTTCCACAGGACCCCTCAGGGGTCGTTCCCCACGAAAAAGTGCGGGAAACGTGAGGGGAGAAAAAGGGCGGGATCAAGTGGAGGGGATCAATGGAATTTTGGGGGGGGTCAGCGACGCTGAGGAAGGATCAATGGAATATTGGGGGGGCATCAATGACATTGGGGGGGTCAGTGACACTCGGGTGGGGATCAATGATGCTGTGGGGGGGTCGATATCAGCTCGGGGGGAGGCCATGGGTTTTTGGGGGGCCGCAACGCAGGCATCCGTGCTGGGTTTGGAGCGGGGGGGCCCCTTCAACCTCTGGGGGGGCCCTGGCTGTCCCCTGGCTGTACCTGGGGGTGCCCTGGCTGTCCCCTAGGTGTCCCTGGGGATGCCCTGGAGTCCCTGGGGGTGCCCTGGCTGTCCCTGGGGGTCCCTGGCTGTCCCCTAGGTGTCCCTGGGGTGCCCTGGCTTTCCCTGGGGTGCCCTTGATGTCCCCTAGGTGTCCCTGGGGTGCCCTGAGTGTCCCTGGGGTGCCCTGGCTGTCCCCTAGGTGTCCTTGGGGTGCCTTGCTGTCCCCAAGGCGTCCCTGGGGTGCCGTGGCTGTCCCCTAGGTGTCCCTGGGGGTGCCCTGGCTGTCCCTGGGGGTCCCTGGCTGTCCCATAGGTGTCCCTAGGGGTGCCTTGTCTGTCCCTGGGAGGGCCCTGGCTGTCCCCTAAGTGTCCCTGGGGGTGCTCTGGTGTCCCTGGGGTGCCCTGGCTGTCCCCTAGGTGTCCCTGGGTGTGCCTTGTCTGTCCTTGGGGGTGCCTTGTCTGTCCCTGGGGGGGCCGTGGCTGTCCCCTAGGTGACCCTGGGGGTTCCCTGGGTGTCCCTGCGGGGGCCCTGACTGTCCCTGGGGTGCCTTGCTGTCCCCTAGGTATCCCTAGGGTGCCCTGGCTGTCCCCTAGGTGTCCCTGGGGGTACTCTGGCTGTCCCCTAGGTGTCCCTGGGGGTGCCCTGGCTGTCCCTGAGGGGGCCGAGGCTGTCCCCTAGTTGTCCCTGGGGGTTCCCTGGGTGTCCCTGTGGGGGCTCTGGCTGTCCCTGGGGTGCCCTGGCTGTTCCATAGGTGTCACTGGGGGTGCTCTGGAGTCACTGGGGTGCCCTGGCTGTCCCTTAGGTCTCCCTGGGGGTGCCCCAGCTGTCCCCTGCGGGGCCCTGGCTGTCCCTGGGCGGCCCTGGCTATATCCTAGGTGTCCCTGGGGGTCCCTTGTCTTTCCCTGGGGGTGCCATGGCTGTCCCTTAGCTGTCCGTAGGGGTGCCTTGTCTGTCCCTTGGGGGGCCCTGGCTGTCCCTGGGGGTGCCCTGGCTGTCCTTTAGGTGTCCCTGGGGGTGCCCTGGCTGTCCCCTTGGTGTCCCTGGGGGTGCCCTGGGTGTCCCTGTCGGGGCCCTGGCTGTCCCCTCGGTGTCCCTGGGGGTTCCCTGGGTGTCCCATCGGGGGCCCTGGCTGTCCCCTAGGTGTCCCTGTGGGGGCCTTGGCTGACCCTGGGGTGCCCTTGCTGTCCCCTAAGTGTCTTTGGGGCTGCCCTGGCTGTCCCCTACGTGTCCCTGGGGGTTCCCTGGGTGTCCTCTAGGTGTCCCTAGGGGGTGCCCTGGCTGTCTCTGGGGGGCCCTTGCTGTCCCCTAGATGTCCCTGGGGGTGCCCTGGATGTCCCTGGGGGTGCCCTGGGTGTCCCCTAAGTTTCCCTGGGGGTGCCCTGGGTGTCCCTGGGGGTGCCCTGGCTGCCTCCTAGGTGTCCCTTGGGGTGCCCTAGGTGTCCCTGGGGGTGCCCTGGCTGTCCTCTAGGTGTCCCTGGGGGAGCCCTGGTGTCTCTGGGGGTGCCCTGGCTGTCCCTGGCGTGGCCAGGGAGTCCCTAGGGTGCCCTGGCTATCCCCTAGGTGTCCCTGGGGGTGCCCTGGCTGTCCCTGAGGTGCCCTTGCTGTCCCCTAGGTGTCCCTGGGGTTACCTGGGTGTCCTCTATCTGTCCCTGGGGGTTTCCTTGGTGTCCGTGGCGGTGCCCTGGGGATGCTCTGGCTCTCCCTGGGGCGGCCCTGGCTGCCCCTGGTGTGGCCGTGGCTGTCCCTGGGGTTGCCCTGGCTGTACCCTACGTGTCCCTGGGGGTGCCTTCTCTGTCCCTTGGGGGTCCCTGGCTGTCCCTGTGGGGGCCCTGGCTGTCTTCTAGGTGTCCCTATGGTGCCCTGGCTGTCCCTGGGGTGCCCAGGCTGTCCTTTAGGTGTCCGTGGTGGTGCCCTGGCTGTCCCCTAGGTATCCCTGGGGGTGCCCTGGGTGTCCCTGGGGAGGCCGTGGCTGTCCCCTAGGTGTCCCTGGGGGTTCCCTGGGTGTCCCTGCGGGGGCCCTGGCTGTCCCATAGGTGTCCCTGTGGGGGCCCTGGCTGTCCCTGGGGTGCCCTGGCTGTCTCATAGGTGTCCCTGGGGGTGCTCTGGTGTCACTGGGATGCCCTGGCTGTCCTCTGGGGGGCCCTGGGGGTGCCCTGGGTGTTTCTGGGGGTCCCCTGGCTGTCCCTTAGGTGTCCCTGGGGGTGCCCTGGCTGTCCCTTAGGTGTTTCTGGGGTGCCCTGGCTGTCCCCTAGGTGTCCCTGCCTCGCCCGGATCCTCGACTCCGCCTCTGGCGCCATGGTGACACCCCTCCCAGTCTGGACCAGTGTGGCCACACCCCCTCCCCTGGGGCCAATAGACCCATCCCAGTATAGACCAGTAAGGCACCTTGTGCCCACCATCGACCCCCACACACCTGCCAGTTCATCCCAGTCCACTCCCCGTCCATCCCAGTTCTCTCTGACGACCCTCCCAGTGCTCCCAGTCCATCCCAGTCCCGCAGGTGCTGGTGCTTGTGGCTTGATCAGCTGGTGCCTGTCCGCAACGTGGAGCGGGTCAAATGAGGCCTCAGGGGGAGGGGGGGGCGGATTTTGGGGGGTCCTGGGGGTCCCGAGTTGTCCTGGAGGGGTTTGGGGGGTTTTGGGGGGCCTGGGGGGAGTCCTGGGGGCTGCTTTGGGTGTTTTTGGGGGATCTTCGGGAGGTTTGGGCGGCCCATTTGAGGCATCAAAGGAACCTGAGGAGGGTTTTGCGGGCTCCTGGAGGTCGGGGGGGGCCCTGGGGGTGGTTTGGGGGGCACTGGGGGGTTCCAGCCCGTGCCCCCCCCCTCGTTTTTGACCCCCCCCCCCGAGCTGTTTCGGTCTCATCGACGCCCTCCTGAAGCCCAAGGGGGGGTGGGCGCTGGGCCCCCCCCTCTGCCCCCTCCCCCTGCCACCCCCGCGACGCCCTGCAGGTGAGGAACCCCCAAAAACCCCTCCCCAGACCCCAAATTCACCCCTGGGTCCCCAAAAAAACCCCAAAACCTCTCCCCGGACCCCAAATTCACCCCTGAGGCCCCAAAAAACCCCCAAACCCCTCCCCATGAACCCCAAATCCACCCCTGGGACCCCCCAAAACCTCCCCAGGACCCCAGATCCACCCCGGGACCCCCAAATCCATCCCTTGGACCCCCAAAAACCCCCAAATCCATCCCTGGGACCCCCCAAAACCTCCCTCCAAACCCCAAATTCACCCCTCGGACCTCCAGAATCCTTCCACAGGACCCCTCAGGGGTGGTTCCCCACGAAAAAGGGCGGGAAACGTGAGGGGAGAAAAAGGGCTGGAAACGTGAGGGGAGAAAAAGGGCGGGATCAAGTGGAGGGGATCAATGGAATTTTGGGGGGGGTCAGCGACGCTGAGGGAAGATCAATGGAATATTGGGGGGGCATCAATGACATGGGGGGGGGTCAGTGACACTCGGGTGGGGATCAATGATGCTGTGGGGGGGTCGATATCAGAGGTTATCAGAGGAAATCGCCGCCGCCGTCCTCCCGTGCCCAGAGCCCCGCCACGACTCCAGCGCAGCTCCGGCTGCAGGCGGAGCAGGATCGGCTCCTGCCGCCCGCAGCGATCCCGGTCCCGATCCCGACCGCAACGCCAGCCCGGTCCTCAGGCCCCGAGACCCACAGCCCGCCCGCCGAGGGGGGCCGCACCGCTCGGGAGCCGCAGCCGACACTGACAGGACCCGAACCAGAACGCCCGCTCCCATTCCCGGCCCCGCCTGGCTCCTCGCAGGGCCGCGAGCAACCTCGGCTCGGCTCAGCTTCGAGGGGCGGGGCGGGGCCGCGGGCGATGGTCCCGCCCCCATCCCGGGCAGCGCGGGGCGCCGGGGCGGGCTCGGGGCGGAGCCGGGGCGGGCTCGGGGCGGAGGCGGGGCGGGCTCGGGACAGAGCCGGGGCGGGCTTTGGGCGGAGCCGGGGCGGAGCCGGGGCGGGCTCGGGGCGGAGCCGGGGCGGGCTCGGGGCGGAGCCGGGGCGGGCTCGGGGCGGAGCCGGGGCGGGCTCGGGGCGGAGCAGGGGCGGAGCCGGGGCGGGCTCTGGGCGGAACCGGTGCGGGCTCGGGGCGGAGCCGGGGCGGGCTCGGGGTGGAGCAGGGGCGGAGCCGGGGCGGGGTCGGGGCGGAGCCGGGGCGGAGCCGGGGCTCTGTGAGGCGGGGCCCGGAGGCAGCCGGGGCCGGGCAGTACCGGGGGCGCGGCTTCAGGGGCGCGGGGCGGGTCCCAAGTGCACGGCGCCGGGACCCCACCGGGGCGTTCCTCACCGAGCCCATAGAGCAGCAGCTACTTCCGCCACCCTTTTGAATCCCCGCGATTGGCGGGCTCGCTGAGGCATCGGCAGTGCTGATTGGACAGCGGGCCCCGGGAATCGCGCCCGCCCCCCGGCCCGCGCTGAGGGCCCGGGGCCTCCGCCCTCAGACCGGCTCCGGCTCCAACCCGGCCCGGGCTCTGCTCCGGTCCCCCCGGCCCGCCCTGAGGGCCCGGGGGCTCTGCGCCGAGACCGGCCTTGCCCCTCCCCGCCTCGCCCTGTAGTAGATTTCTGTTTGGTTTGTGGGAAGAAACAGGTGTGAGAAGTGAGATTTGTGCTGGAGAGGTGCTGCTGGGAAGAAAGGATGGAGTAAATCTGCTCCGAGGATGTGCGATGAAGAATTCAGGGTCAGAGGTGGGCAGTATTTATAAACTGTCTCCATATTTCCCTGTATCTCTGGGTGTTTGGATTTAGCCTGGGATTGTCAGCTAAGTTATAAAAAAGCCAACCCGGCTACTGAACTCCCAATAAACGTTTGGAACCCTTGCACAGAAAGACAAGTTAGCAACGATTCCAAAGGAAAAATTGTAAATGGAGGGTAACGATTGCGGGGGCATTTCCTTGGGGATTATGACCCTCACACATACGGAATTTAGGAGGTGGAATCCCAGTTTCAGCCTTGGGCACGTGCAGGAGAAGAGGGGTCGTTATCCCTATCAAGGAAAGCCCGGTGCCCCAGCGCGCCAGGTGCGGACAACGAATTCTCCGGGGATGAGCACAAGTCCCCTCTTCCCCTGCCCCGACACTCGGACTGGCAGCAGCTGCAGGTGAGAGCTGTCACAGGATGGTGAGGAGACAGAGCAGCCCCAGGTGTGACCGTCAGGATGAGGAGGGCAGCAGAGCCGCCACAAGTGTGAGCTGTAAAGGATAATGAGGGGCCGGTTCTAGCCGGGGGCGGTTTAATAGAGGAGCCCGAGTTCACTTTGGCATCGGGCCGTGAGGAGCTCAGCGTGGTTTCTGCGGTGGTGGGAAAGCTTCTTACAGCGCCTGCAGGAGCACGTGGATGTGGGGGGTTTCTTTGTGCCGGACAGCAGTAGCAGGTAAGCCAGCATGGGTTTGTAGGGGAGATTTTTTTTTTCTTTGCAGCTTTGTCTTACTAATTTCTCTGTGGTGCTCCCAGGAAATAAAAGGAGTTATGGAGAGAAAAGGAGTTCAAATTCAGTGAAGAAACTCTTCTTCTGTGGTTGTCAGTATTCAAACTGAAGAAAACTTTCCACCTGGATTTTTAATGAGTTGTGGTATTTCTATGTGGTTTTTATTAAGTATTATGCTCTTGGGTGGCGTGTAGTGTTTTGTCTGATTTTTGATGTTATGTGTAATTTGGTTTTTGAGTGAGGATAACTTTGTTGGAGGGGTTGTTTGTATTTGAGGTAGAATTAATTTAAGTAGCTTTTTTTGCTAGACTTCTGATACGTGGTATTGGGGTTTTGTGTGTGATATGTAGGGATTCAAGTTGGGTAGGGTTATTTTTTCTGTTTAGTGGCTTTGAATGATTTATTGTGTAGCTTTATCTTGTTTGTAGATGGTGTATGGTGAGAGATATGGTTTCTTTTTCGTGTTAGGTTTTGTAGTTTACATGTCGGTCAGAGTATTTTTGAACTGAGTTCTGTTGAATTGTTTTTGGTGAGATACAGTGTTTTTTGAGGGTGTGTTTTCTAAGGTTTACAATGGTGTAATTGGCTGTAGTGTGAGATGTAAAGGAGGTTTTTATTTTTTTGGTGGTGGTTTTTATTATGGTGAGTGTGTAGTATTTGTTTTGATGGGTTTGGGGTAGTGTGATGTAGCTAATTTATTAGGGTTTTCTAATATTTATAATTCAATTATTGTTTATTGTATTACAGGGATTTATTTATTTAGCTTGTTTGGTTTTAGTGTGTGTTCTATAATTATGGAAAATTTGGGAGATGCTGTTTATAGTTGAATGGATCTTTTAGTTTTAGGATTGAGGGGGTTGCGGGTATATATTTTGAAGTTTTTTTGAGGGGATTGGACATGGGGGTTATTTTTATTATATTTGGTAGTTGGACTTATAGTAATAAGAGCTGGCTTTTTTTGCTGCATTATTTTTTGTTTTTTCTTTTCTAGTATTCTTGTATTTGTGTGGTCAGGGTAGTGGTGTTTCTGGTGCAGCTGTAAGCCTCCATTATTGTTTGTGTGTTTTAGGTGGTCCACTGGTATTACAGGGAGACCCCCTCACTGACCGGCCAACAGATCTGCTGAGATTGTACATAAGCATTTGGTTTTCTCTATGGTACCTGACTAAGAGACAGCAGTCTGGTGACAGCAAGGAATTCCCAGAGGTGGAGCTGGATCTCAGCAGTCAAGCTGACGTGGGCAAGGTGAGCAGTGACTGGTGGACAGAAGCAGTTGCTATTGTTCAAGTCTCACTTGCTGGTGCAACTCTAAGCATTCACTGTTCTTTTTTTTTTTTACTTTAGGTTGTCCCCTTGCCAGATGTGCTGGCCCCAGAGGCCAGATGGGTGCAGCATTAAGGTATACTTGTGGCATGCTTCAGTCAGACTGGGGAGGTTGCTGTTTCACAGTAACTCAGCATGATTTTTTGCTTCTTTTGTTTCTTTGCAGGTGCCACTGCTGTCCCAGGCGTGCTAAGGAATAGAGAGAGCCGGTGAGTTGCCCTTTAGGCAGGGTGACCCATAGGTGAGCGATGCGCTCAGCATTTACTTTTTCCTTTTGCTGGGTCCACTCCTGTCAGCCTCTGGAGCGGAGTGAAGATCTGAGGGGGAGCTGGGGCAGCGGTGCAGAGGAGCCCTGGGGATTACTCTTCTGGAGGGGGATAGTCACATTTCCTGTTTTGTGATCCTAGGTAGCGCGAGGAGGTGCGGAGACAAAGTCTGGATACGGTAGCCCCAAAGCGGATGCTGAGAACATGTCTGAGATGCTGAGAACGTTCTGTCGAGGACGGACATTCCACTCGTGTTCCAAAAGCTAAGTGTTGGGGCTGGTGGTCAGGAGAAGGGAAAAAACCTTTTCAGTCCCGGGAGGTGATTTAAAGTTACCTTAGAAGAGAAGGCCCTAGTGGGGTGGTCCCTTCAAAAGTAAAGGGTGAGGGTTTCTCCTCAGCTTCACCAGAGCCTTTGCTGGGCGGGGCAGTTCTGACCCATCTCCATGTTCTAGGGAGCTTCACATTATTGGCCTTCTTTTAGAGTCCACAGGGTTAGGCTGCAGCAGGGGATTCCTGGCCCAGGAGCGTCCTGATTAGGAGCAATGCTAGTTGCAAGGCGTAGGGTTAGTAGGGTTCAGCAGGGGGAGTTTACAGTGGCACACAGAGGCTGAAGGAGGGCTTGAGAAGTAAAGGACTCGAGGTCTAGAGAACACACAGTGAAAATCGGGGGTATAGCCTAGGATACAAGTCAGAGTACAGGTATCCCGGCCCTCACAGCGCTGCTGCCAACACTGTTTCCCTGAGAGCAGGTGCAGGCAGCAATCTTAATGCTAGACAATGCCAGAAGTCCTGAGAGGTGCAGGCAGTAACCCTAAGCTAGGGCCAGGCAGGAAGTGACAGTGGTGGGGCAGAGTCCACAGGGTTGAGGTTCACCGGGGATGTCCACCCTGCGTTCCTGTCCTGCTCTAACCGGGGATGCTCACACCCCTAATAGAGGCCACGGTGGGTGGGCTCAGTGCCAGTAATGCCTCTAAGGCTTTGGCGCTGCGAGCGTCAGCCTCCGAGCTCAGCTGAAGCACACACGGGGCCCGAGGACCCGGTCCTGCTTAAGAGACGGTGAATAGCAGAGCTGCTGGTTTTTGGCTGATGTGCAGCTAAGATTATGCTTTGATGTTTGGTTTTCTTTATTGTAGCTGACTAGGAGACAGCAGCCCAGCGACAGCAGGAATTTCCCTGAGGGAGAGGCGGCCTTCTTTAGCACCCAGCGTGGATTCACCTTCCCAGACGTCTGAGAGATAAGTGGAGGGCTCGGAACTAGGGAGGGGATGAAAGCAGGGTGCCAGGGCAGGGGTCACCGGGAGGGATTTTTTCAGTCGGGTTTGGAGATGGGGATGTCCCAGATGTGACCCCTTAGGCTACATGAAGGGAAAGTCTCATTCTGAATCACAGGGCTGAGGTGTGCAGGGCAGAGCAGTCCCAGGGTGTGTTGTGTCTCTTGTGCACTCTGTGTCTTTTGGGTGTCTTGTCTTTTCCTTTCGTCCTTTGAGGGGCCTGTCAAAACCTCTGGCATCAGTCTTAGCATTTCTGATCTCTGTGCTCCTCAGCCAGGTGCCTTTGTCTCAGCTGCTCGGACACTCATCAGAATCCATCTCTCTTCACAAGCATCCAGTCCGATGCCTTTTCAGGTCTTGTTCTGAGCTGTACTGACAGCCGTGCACCGCCCTGATCCATTCCGGCGGGTTAGGTCTTGTGAGAATGCAAAGGCAGGTAGAGGATTCTGACCGTAGGATTCTCGGGCATCCATCTCTGCGTTTCTTGGGATAAGTCATCCCGATGGCATCTTGTTCCTGCAGGGTTCTCTGAGCCTGGCCAGCTCACCATCCATCTTACCTAGGTCATCTCATTCTGAGTTCTCTGGACCCTCAGGGTCATTCTTCTTGCCCAGAGTTTTCTGTCCCTGTTGTGTCCCCTCGTTTTTCCTGTGCTGTGTCATGGGTGTTGGTGTGTGTTTGGCTGGGAGCTGCTCTGCCTTGCTGCTCAGTCTGGGTGTAGAAGTAATAGGATGAGTCCCGGGGACTTGCATTTTGTGATGTGGGGATGTGGGGTGTAGTTAGACTGTCGAGGGTATTCCTAGATTGCCACAAGATGTGTGGAGCTGTCAAGGTATCCTGCAGCACTCTGACTTTTGTCCCAACTTTCTTTCAGATGCAGGTGGATGAAATCCGTGGCAGAGCCCCCCATCCTGGGTGAGGGGCTCCCCTGAGAAGGTCAGTCCCTGTTTGTGTTTGCAGGGGAGGTGTAAATGATGGCTGTGTTACAGCTCTGTTCTTTGTCTTTATTTTTAGGTGGTAAAGCCGGATCTCAGCAGTCAAGCTGACGTGGGCGAGGTGAGCAGTGATGGGTGGACAGAAGCAGTTGCTATTGTTCAAGCCTCACTCGCTGGTGCAACTCTAAGCCTCCGTTATTGTGCGTTTTAGGGAGTCCACTCGCAGGAGGCCGAGCTCCCCTCTCACCAACCGGACGACAGACCCGGGTCACCTCACCCGTGAGCCCTCCGGGAGCATTCCAGGAGTCTGTGATGGAGCCTTGATCTTCTCCTTGTGAAGGCCCCATCCAGGTAGGCTTGGATAACGGGCGAGGAGTTGAGGTGAGTCAGGGAGGAGAAGGAGGGATGGTCCCCTCAAGTTCCAGCGCTGCCACGTCACCTTGTCTGCTCTTTACCCAGGCAGACCCTGCGACGCTGGCGTTGGCCTCTGAGCGCAGCTGAAGCACGGGGCCGAGGACACAGGCAAGCTTAGGAGACAGTGAGTAGCAGAATTGCTGGTTTCTGGCTGATGTGCTGCTAAGATTATGCTTTGATGTTTGGTTTTCTTTATTGTAGCTGTGTAGGAGACAACAGCCCAGCAGCAGCAGGAATTTCCCTGAGGGAGAGGCGGCCTTCTTTGCCACCCAGCGTGGATTCACCTCCCTAGACGTCCGAGAGATAAGTGGAGGGCTCGGAGCCAGGGAGGGCTTGAAAGCGGGGTGTGGGATCAGGGGCCAGTGGGAGGGATTTTTTGAGTCATTTTTGGTGACAGGGATGTCCAAGATGTGACCCCTTAGGCTACATCAAGGGAAGGTCTCATTCTGGATCAGAGTGCCGAGGTGTGCCGGGCAGAGCAGTCCTGGTGTGTGTTGTGTCACTTGTCTGTTGTGCTCTCTGTCCTTTGGGTGTCTTGTGTGTGCTGTCTTTTCACTTAGCCCTTTGAGGGGCCTATCAAAACCCCTGGCATCAGTCTTAGCATTTCTGATCTCTGTGCTCCTCAGCCAGGTGCCTTTGTCTCAGCTGCTCGGACACTCATCAGAATCCATCTCTCTTCACAAGCATCCAGTCCGATGCCTTTTCAGGTCTTGTTCTGAGCTGTACTGACAGCCGTGCACCGCCCTGATCCATTCCGGCGGGTTAGGTCTTGTGAGAATGCAAAGGCAGGTAGAGGATTCTGACTGTAGGATTCTCGGGCATCCATCTCTGCATTTCTTGGGATAAGTCATCCCGATGGCATCTTGTTCCTGCAGGGTTCTCTGAGCCTGGCCAGCTCACCTTCCATCTTACCTAGGTCATCTCATTCCGAGTTCTCTGGACCCTCAGGGTCATTCTTCTTGCCCAGAGTTTTCTGTCCCTGTTGTGTCCCCTCGTTTGTCCTGTGCTGTGTCACGGGTGTTGGTGTGTGTTTGGCCGGGAGCTGCTCTGCCTTGCTGCTTAGTCTGGGTGTAGGGGTACGAGGGTAATAGTGCCGGGGGCTTGAAATTTGTGATGTGGGGTGTAGTTAGACTATAGAGGGTATTCCTAGATTGCCACAAGATGTGTGGAGCTGTCAAGGTATCCTGCAGCACTCTGACTTTTGTCCCAACTTTCTTTCAGATGCAGAGGGATGAAATCCGTGGCGGAGCCCCCCATCCTGGGTGAGGGGCTCCCCTGAGAAGATCGATCGCTATTCAAGGTGAGAGTCACATATTTCACATTTTTTGGCACTCCAGTGCAGGCCACCTGCATTTACAGCTTGAAACAAGTGAGTCCCTTGGTAACCCCCCTGGGCAGCAGCTGGAGCCTGCTCCGGGCTGGGCTGAGGGAGCAAACACTTGTGGCTGACACAGCTCCACACTGGGGGTACTTGGGAAAACACCTGCCTTGTCCTGGATTTTTTTTTTTTTGAGCTTTTTACACGGTTTTAATCATCACCTTGGTAAAAATAAATGGTAAGGACTGAAAACATGAGAGGCTGGCAGGTTATGCTCATGAATGAGAACTTTTTTTTTAAATAACTGTGCGGCCTATATCTTAATTTTGAGACTCTCTTTTTTGGCTGACTTTACTGTAAAAAATCTAATTTTAATTTAGCTGCCTCAATAATGTTTTTATTGTACAAATATGTTCTAGCGGCAGGAGCTTAAAGTAGTAACACCAACATGCCACCTCTGGAATAAATCCCTGCGTCTCCTCAGACCTACTGGTTTGCAGTAGAGTTTGTACACCTTTCGCTGCAGCTGTGGTTCTTAATAACTGGAAGTCCATGGATTGCTGGGCGATTCCCATAAGTTCTCCTATTTTGTAGGAGCTGCACGGTGAGGTCAGCATTCTGAGGGAGGCCCTGGCACAGCTGCCAAGGGCAAGGAACGTGGAGCATCCCGGGGCTTCTCCCACCCGAGTTTCTCCCGGAGCGTGCTGCGTGTCATGCCGGATGTTTAACCCGGGTTTGGGGTGTTCTCCTGCAGTCCCAGCTCTGACTGCTGCCCCCGAGCCCCGGCCTTGCTCTGTCCCAGCACTGAACCTGGCAGGTGGGTGTGCTTCTCCAGCCCTTTAATCCCACGGGCAATCCCAGATTCCCGGAGCTCCCCGAGGCACAGCCTGGCCTCCCTCCCTGGGAGCTGCATTTCAGTCTGCCTGGACCAAGGCCATCCTGTTTGAGACTTTATTCCTGTTGCTTTTCCTCTTGCAGGTAGTTGGCGAAAAGGAGAGAGCCAGTAGGAAGTGAAGCCACTGGAAGGCCTTA
This sequence comes from Chamaea fasciata, assembly GCF_029207755.1. Classification (NCBI taxonomy): domain Eukaryota; kingdom Metazoa; phylum Chordata; class Aves; order Passeriformes; family Sylviidae; genus Chamaea; species Chamaea fasciata. The sequence continues at coordinate 56,092 of NW_027094423.1, forward strand.
TCCCAGTCCAAGGTTCCCACTTTTCTTTCTGACTCCTGGATAATTGCCTGGCCATAACTGGACAGAGACTGTCAGTTTGATTTCCTGCCTTTTCCAATAAATCCTTGCTTTCAGCTGGAGTGTATTCCTGGTGTCATCCCCCTCCTTGTCCGTGGATGTGTAAATAAAATTCCTGACTTGCCGAGTCCAATTTTGTTATTGCAGGAAGTGTGGTGCTTTTGTTCCACTGAAACTTCCCAACTCTGCTGAGAGTTTCCGATGTCAAATACAAGTAAGATTCGAGTTTCTTTGCATTGTTACTCCCACAAAACACAGATCATTCTTGGATAGGAGTAGCTGGACCTGTTGAATTTCCACTTCCCTTTAAAATTAGAGCAGAGGAAGCAGATTTAAATTTGTTCCATGAACTTCCACCAACTTGATGACTGTTCCAAAAGTTTGCAGTGTTAGAAATGCCTAAGCTTGTTTTCCAGGCAAGCTGGGATTTAGATGTTATTTCTTCCTTTTATTTGATGTTTTTTCTCTCTCTGATTCTAGTAAGAGAATATATTTTTTTTTCCAGTTTTCCATCCTAATTGGAGTTTTTGTACATTGTAGGGCACATTTCCAAGGAAATTTACCAAATTCATGTTGGTAAAGCAGGAGCTATTCAGCACCATGCTGCCACTTTTTTCCTTTCAACCCCTTAACAGGTCTCATTCTACCCATACACAGTATTACCAGCAATAACTTGGTGTCGAGTTGTATTTCAGAGGTAGCAATAAAACAAAGTTGACATTTTATTTTGTGCCTCTCTGAACCTCTTTGTTTATTAACAAAGAACTCCAAAACAAAGCAAACAGAAAAACAAAAACCAAAACAAAAGCCCCTACAAACACTGCCCCCCAAGAAAAAACAATGACAGAGAAAACATACCAACATTATTAAATAAAAATTAAATCTTTACCCCTTAGAAAACGAGGCTAATTTAATTTTAATTCATTGTGGTTCTGATGTGTTAGGTAAATGAATTCATATAGTTTAAAAAATAAACAAGTCAACACAAATTAAATAAATACAAAAATAGAAAAATATAAGTAACAAAAATAGAAATATAAAATACAGTTTTAAGGGGTGAGAAAATCTCTAGAAAAGCTAAAGCTTTTACAGTATCCCCTAAATAGGTGGTACTCTCTTAACTGCTGCAGAGCGTTGAAACAAGCCTAGAGAAGCTTCAGTGTGCACCAAAAGCAGCTGCTGCTATAGGAAACCGGTGTTGTTTTAAGACCTCCCCCTCCCAAGTTCCTTGCACTTTGTGTTCACAGAGAAGTCACACGAGTCCTGATATATTTTTCCTTTCTTCAAGGATGATGACAACAAGAAAAGTCAACTCTTTAATTTTTGCTTATCCCTAGCAAGGAAAGCCCGGTGCCCCAGTGTGTCGGTGCAAACAGTGAAATGTCTGCAGCAAGTTCCCTCTGCCCCGCCCTCACCCTCGGGCTGGCAGCAGCTGCAGGCGTGAGCTGTTAGGATAACGAGGGGTCAGAGCAGCCGCAGGCGTGAGCTGTAAAGGATAATGAGGGGCAGGTGGCTCCTGCCCGAGCTGCTTACGCGGGGAGCCTCAGCTCAGTCTAGCGTGGAGCTGCCGGAGGGAGCAGCTTCTGCGAGGCTCTCTGGAGTGTCTTACGGGATGATGGCGAGCTCGTCTTACAGAGTTTGGGGGAACCCTCGGAAAAGGAGTATTGCTTCAGGAGGTGCCGAGGGACAAACCTTTGTGCCGGGCAGCAGGAGCAGGTGAGCCGGTGTGGATTTGTAGGGGGGACTTTTCTCCTTTTCCCTTTCAATTTTGTCTTCCCAATCCTTCCCTGGCGTCCCTAGAAAAAAAAAAAAGGGGGTTTTGAGGACAAAAGAGTTTAAATTGAGGAAAGAAACTAATTTTATTGTCTGTGTTCAAACTGGGGGAATCCCCCTTCACCTGGGATTTTAATAAATAGTGGTACTTCTATGCGGTGCTTTTATTACTTTATTACTTATATGGTGCTTTTATTCAATATTGCATTCTTTGGTGGTACATAGTGTTTTGTTTTATTTTTTGGTATTATTTATTGCCTGTAATTTGGTTTTTGAGCGAAGGTAACTGTATGGATGGGTTTGTTTGTATTTGAGGTAGAATTAATTTAAGTAACTTTTTTTTTTTTTTTTAAATAGGCTTCTGATACGTGCGATTGGGGTTTTGTTTTTGTTTATTGTATGTAGGGATTCAGATTACCTAGGGCCAGCCTGGCCGGTGGAGGTTTTGTTAGATGCAATTTTAATATTTTTAAAAGTTTTTTTCTGTTTAGTTGTTTTAAGGTGGTTTTCAATAATTTTTTGTGTAGTTTTATTTTGTTTGTAGATGGTGTATGCTAAGGGATACGGTCTATTTATTTCATGGTAGGTTTCTTAGTTTACATGTCGATCAGATTGTTTTTGAACTGAGTTTTATTGTTGAAATATTTTTTTTTGGTGAGATATTGTATTTTTAAAGGAAATGTTTTCTAAGGTTTACAATGGTGGAAGTGGCTGTAGGGTGAGGTATAGGGGAGGTTATTTATTTAGCGGTGGCTTTTATCATGGTGAGTATGTAGTGTTTGTTTTGGTGGGTTGAGGTAGTGGAATGTAGGTAATTTTTTGTGTTTCCTAATATTTGTAATTGGATTATTGTTTATTATAGTATAGGGGTTAATTTATTTGGCTTGTTTGATTGCAGTATATGTTTTATACTTATGGATCATTTGAAAGGTATTGTTTATAGTTACATTAATTTTTTTGGTTTTGTGTGTATTTATAAGTGGTATTTTTGTTTTGATGGTTTGAGGTTTATGGGTTTCTTGAGTTAGGAATGATTTGTTTTGGTGTTTTTAATTGAAATTTATTTGTGACTTCTTTGTTGTGTAGTTTGATTTGTTTGTTGCTGTCGGGGTTTAGAGTAAATTTGAGAGGAAACCTTTGAATGGGGTTCTTCTGGAAAGTAAACCTAAACAGTCTCTTTCTTTTAAACTGCTTTTGCAAAGAATTTCTTTGGAGAAAAGTGGGAAAACCTATTTGTTTAACAAACAAAGTGGTCGCAAGCATAAAGAATGAATAATATGAAATAATAAAACTTTTTGTTATTTTGAAGCGAGATGGTAACTTCAGAAAGTCTTTGCTGTGGGCTGTAGCTGAGCTCTTTTGGTCTCTTATCAGCTGTTCTGGTGTTGATAAAATGCTCAGGTGCAGGCCCCGTGGGCTGCAGGTGCCAGCTCTCGGCGCTGCTCTGGGTTTTTCAGTCTGCAGCAGGTTTAAACAGTCCTAAGAAAAAGGAAAACAAATAGCGAGGGAACTTCTCTGCCCTAACTAGCTGAAACCAAGAGCAAAGCACATCTTTGTGCTGCAGTCTGTCTGTGCTTGAGCTGAATATACGAGAGAGGGTATTCAGAGGAGTGAAAGTCGTTTTCTTAAAACAAACTGCAACCATTTTCTTTCCTTGCTTAGCTCTCAAAATCAGTCTTAAAGGTCCAGAACAAGCGACTGGGGATACAAGCGGCATAAACTCACCCTAGGGCATTCTATGTCTTATCCCCATATCATAAACTTATCAAAACAAATTGAATTCTAACTCTAGGAACACATATATTCCACACACTTATGTCTTTATAGAAGCAACATACAGCTGTATACAGACAATGGTAGCGATAGTTAATAAACAGTGATGCTTACAGATGGTTCTTACTTAACAGTTAGATTTTCTGGACGTTCACATCCGTGTTGTTTCTTTTTTCTGCGCTGTTCACTATGTGCAACTCGGTTGCAGTCATTTGGCAGTCTAAGGGGAGCCAAGGTTGCAGCTACTGACAGCTTGGACCTGGGAGTAAAGTGCAGCAGTGTTCAGAATTGCAAGTGGCAGAAGCCCACTCCCGGGCACAGAGCTCTGTGCAGGAACGGTGGGTCTCTTCAGTGGGAAGCTATACTCACCGACTAAGTTCCTGATGTCAGTTTGCAGAAGGTGTTTGGCAGTCTAAGGGCAGCTAGGGTTTCAGCTTCTGGCAGCTTGGTTCTGGGAGTAATGTGCACTGTTCAGAATTCTAAGTGGCAGAAGCCCACTCCCGAACACAGAGCTCTGTGCAGGAACTGTGGGTCTTTTCTGTGGGAACCTAAACTAACCCCAGCAGGCTCCTGATGTCAGTTTATGGGATGGATTTGGCACTCCAAGGACAGTTAGGGTTCCAGGATCTGGGAGCTTGGATCTGGCAGATGTCCTGTGCTGAACTTAATTTTATCAGGTAGCAGCCCACTCCAGGGCAGAGAGCTCTGTGTAGGAACAATGGGTCTCTTCTGTGGGAAGCTAAACTCACCCCCTAAGTTCCTAATGTCAGGTCGTAGGAGACATTTGGCACTCCAAGGACAGTTAGGGTTCCAGCCTCTGGGAGCTTGGATATGGGAGAAGTGCAGCAGTGTTCCGAACTGAAAGTGGCAGAAGCCCACTCCGGGGCACAGAGCTCTGTGCAGGAACGGTGGCCGCTTTTCTGGGGAAAGTAAATATACCTCTCTGGTTCAGATTGTCAGTTTTAAGGAGCCATTTGGCAGTCCAAGGGGAGCCAGGCTTCCAGCTTCTGGGAGCTTGGTTCTGGGAGTAATGTGCACTGTTCAGAATTCTAAGTGGCAGAAGCCCACTCCCGAACACAGAGCTCTGTGCAGGAACAGTGGGTCTTTTCTGTGGGAAACTTAACTCCCCCCATAAGTCTCCTGATGTCAGTTTATGGGATGGATTTGGCACTCCAAGGACAGTTAGGGTTCCAGCTTCTGGGAGCTTGGATCTGGCAGATGTCCTGTGCTGAACCTAATTTTATCAGTTAGCAGCCCACTCTGGGGCAGAGAGCTCTGTGCAGGAACAGTGGCTCTCTTCTGTGGAAAGCTAAACTCACCCCCCGAAGTTCCTAATGTCAGGTTGTAGGAGACATTGGTCACTCCAAGGACAGTTAGGGTTCTAGCTTCTGACAGCTTGGTTCTGGGAGTAATGTGCACTGTTCAGAATTCTAAGTGGCAGAAACCCACTCCCGGGCACAGAGCTCTGTGCAGGAGCTGTGGGTCTCTTCTGTGGGAAGCTAAACTCACCCCCCGAAGTTCCTAATGTCAGGTTGTAGGAGACATTTGGCACTCACAGGACAGTTAGGGTTCCAGCTTCTGACAGCTTGGATATGGGAGAAGTGCAGCAGTGTTCAGAATTCTAAGTGGCAGAAGCCCACTCCGGGGCACAGTGCTCTGTGCAGGAACGGTGGGTCTTTTCTGTGGAAAGCTAAACTCACCCCTCCAAGTTCCTGATGTCAGTTTACAGGGGGTGTTTGGCAGTCTAAGGGCAGCTAGGGTTTCAGCTTCATGGCAGCTTGGTTGTGGGAGTGAGTACACTGTTCAGAATTCTCAGTGGCAGAAGCCCACTCCCGGGCACAGAGCTCTGTGCAGGAACAGTGGCTCTCCTCTGTGGGAAGCTATACTCACCGACTAAGTTCCTAATGTCAGGTTTTAGGAGACATTGGGCACTCCAAGGAAAGTTAGGGTTCCAGCTTCTGACAGCTTGCTTCTGGGAGTAATGTGCACTGTTCAGAATTCTAAGTGGCAGAAGCCCACTCTGGGGCACAGGGCTCTGTGCAGGAACTGTGGGTCTTTTCTGTGGGAAACTAAACTCACCCCTCCAAGTTCCTGATGTCAGTTTGCAGGGGGTGTTTGGCAGTCTAAGGGCAGCTAGGGTTTCAGCTTCATGGCAGCTTGGTTGTGGGTGTAAGTACACTGTTCAGAATTCTAAGTGGCAGAAGCCCACTCCTGGGCACAGAGGTCTGTGCAGGAACATTGGCTCTCTTCTGTGGGAAGCTATACTCACCGACTAAGTTCCTAATGTCAGGCTGTAGGAGACATTGGGCACTCCAAGGACAGTAAGGGTTCCAGCTTCTGGATGCTTGGATCTGGCAGAAGTCCTGTGCTGAACTTATTTTTATCAGTTAGCAGCCCACTCCGTGGCCGAGAGTTCTGTGCAGGAACGGTGGGTCTTTTCTGTGGGAAGCTATACTCACCGACTAAGTTCCTAATGTCAGGTTGTCGGAGACATTGGGCACTCCAAGGACAGTTAGCGTTCCAGCTTCTGACAGCTTGGTTCTGGGAGTAAGGTGCACTGTTCAGAATTCTAAGTGGCAGAAGCCCACTCCGGGACACAGAGCTCTGTGCAGGAACTGTGGGTCTTTTCTGTGGGAAACTAAACTCACCCCAGCAGGTTCCTGATGTCAGGCTGTAGGAGACATTTGGCACTCCAAGGCCAGTAAGGGTTCCAGCTTTTGGATGCTTGGATCTGGCAGAAGTCCTGTGCTGAACTTATTTTTAGCAGTTCGCAGCCCACTCCGTGGCCAAGAGTTCTATGCAGGAACGGTGGGTCTTTTCTGTGGAAAGCTAAACTCACCCCTCCAAGTTCCTGATGTCAGTTTGCAGGGGATGTTTGGCAGTCTAAGGGCAGCTAGGGTTTCAGCTTCATGGCAGCTTCGTTGTGGGAGTAAGTACACTGTTCAGAATTCTAAGTGGCAGAAGCCCACTCCCGGGCACAGAGCTCTGTGCAGGAACGGTGGGTCTCTTCTGTGGGAAGCTAAACTCACCCCTCCAAGTTCGTAATGTCAGGTCGTAGGAGACATTTGGCACTCCAAGGACAGTAAGGGTTCCAGCTTCTGGGAGCTTGGATATGGGAGAAGTGCAGCAGTGTTCAGAATTCTAAGTGGCAGAAGCCCACTCCGGGGCACAGTGCTCTGTGCAGGAACGGTGGGTCTTTTCTGTGGAAAGCTAAACTCACCCCTCCAAGTTCCTGATGTCAGTTTGCAGGGGGTGTTTGGCAGTCTAAGGGCAGCTAGGGTTTCAGCTTCATGGCAGCTTGGTTGTGGGAGTGAGTACACTGTTCAGAATTCTCAGCGGCAGAAGCCCACTCCTGGGCACAGAGGTCTGTGCAGGAACATTGGCTCTCTTCTGTGGGAAGCTATACTCACCGACTAAGTTCCTAATGTCAGGCTGTAGGAGACATTGGGCACTCCAAGGACAGTAAGGGTTCCAGCTTCTGGATGCTTGGATCTGGCAGAAGTCCTGTGCTGAACTTATTTTTATCAGTTAGCAGCCCACTCCGTGGCCGAGAGTTCTGTGCAGGAACGGTGGGTCTTTTCTGTGGGAAGCTATACTCACCGACTAAGTTCCTAATGTCAGGTTGTAGGAGACATTGGGCACTCCAAGGACAGTTAGGGTTCCAGCTTCTGACAGCTTGGTTCTGGGAGTAAGGTGCACTGTTCAGAATTCTAAGTGGCAGAAGCCCACTCCGGGACACAGAGCTCTGTGCAGGAACTGTGGGTCTTTTCTGTGGGAAACTAAACTCACCCCAGCAGGTTCCTGATGTCAGGCTGTAGGAGACATTTGGCACTCCAAGGACAGTAAGGGTTCCAGCTTTTGGATGCTTGGATCTGGCAGAAGTCCTGTGCTGAACTTATTTTTAGCAGTTCGCAGCCCACTCCGTGGCCGAGAGTTCTGTGCAGGAACGGTGGGTCTTTTCTGTGGAAAGCTAAACTCACCCCTCCAAGTTCCTGATGTCAGTTTGCAGGGGATGTTTGGCAGTCTAAGGGCAGCTAGGGTTTCAGCTTCATGGCAGCTTGGTTGTGGGAGTAAGTACACTGTTCAGAATTCTAAGTGGCAGAAGCCCACTCCCGGGCACAGAGCTCTGTGCAGGAACGGTGGGTCTCTTCTGTGGGAAGCTAAACTCACCCCTCCAAGTTCGTAATGTCAGGTCGTAGGAGACATTTGGCACTCCAAGGACAGTAAGGGTTCCAGCTTCTGGGAGCTTGGATATGGGAGAAGTGCAGCAGTGTTCAGAATTCTAAGTGGCAGAAGCCCACTCCGGGGCACAGTGCTCTGTGCAGGAACGGTGGGTCTTTTCTGTGGAAAGCTAAACTCACCCCTCCAAGTTCCTGATGTCAGTTTGCAGGGGGTGTTTGGCAGTCTAAGGGCAGCTAGGGTTTCAGCTTCATGGCAGCTTGGTTGTGGGAGTGAGTACACTGTTCAGAATTCTCAGCGGCAGAAGCCCACTCCTGGGCACAGAGGTCTGTGCAGGAACATTGGCTCTCTTCTGTGGGAAGCTATACTCACCGACTAAGTTCCTAATGTCAGGCTGTAGGAGACATTGGGCACTCCAAGGACAGTAAGGGTTCCAGCTTCTGGATGCTTGGATCTGGCAGAAGTCCTGTGCTGAACTTATTTTTATCAGTTAGCAGCCCACTCCGTGGCCGAGAGTTCTGTGCAGGAACGGTGGGTCTTTTCTGTGGGAAGCTATACTCACCGACTAAGTTCCTAATGTCAGGTTGTAGGAGACATTGGGCACTCCAAGGACAGTTAGGGTTCCAGCTTCTGACAGCTTGGTTCTGGGAGTAAGGTGCACTGTTCAGAATTCTAAGTGGCAGAAGCCCACTCCGGGACACAGAGCTCTGTGCAGGAACTGTGGGTCTTTTCTGTGGGAAACTAAACTCACCCCAGCAGGTTCCTGATGTCAGGCTGTAGGAGACATTTGGCACTCCAAGGACAGTAAGGGTTCCAGCTTTTGGATGCTTGGATCTGGCAGAAGTCCTGTGCTGAACTTATTTTTATCAGTTCGCAGCCCACTCCGTGGCCGAGAGTTCTGTGCAGGAACGGTGGGTCTTTTCTGTGGAAAGCTAAACTCACCCCTCCAAGTTCCTGATGTCAGTTTGCAGGGGATGTTTGGCAGTCTAAGGGCAGCTAGGGTTTCAGCTTCATGGCAGCTTGGTTGTGGGAGTAAGTACACTGTTCAGAATTCTAAGTGGCAGAAGCCCACTCCCGGGCACAGAGCTCTGTGCAGGAACTGTGGGTCTCTTCTGTGGGAAGCTATGCTCACCCCCCGAAGTTCCTAATGTCAGGTCGTAGGAGACATTGGGCACTCGCAGGACAGTTAGGGTTCCAGCTTCTGGGAGCTTGGCTATGGGAGAAGTGCAGCAGTGTTCAGAATTCTAAGTGGCAGAAGCCCACTCCCGGGCACAGAGCTCTGTGCAGGAACAGCGGCTCTCTTCTGTGGGAAGCTATACTCACCGACTAAGTTTCTGATGTCAGGTTGTAGGAGACATTGGGCACTCCAAGGACAGTTAGGGTTCCAGCTTCTGACAGCTTGGTTCTGGGAGTAATGTGCACTGTTCAGAATTCTAAGTGGCAGAAGCCCACTCTGGGACACAGAGCTCTGTGCAGGAACTGTGGGTCTTTTCTGTGGGAAACTAAACTCCCCCCAGCAGGTTCCTGATGTCAGGCTGTAGGAGACATTTGGCGCTCCAAGGCCAGTAAGGGTTCCAGCTTCTGGATGCTTGGATCTGGCAGAAGTCCCGTGCTGAACTTATTTTTATCAGTTAGCAGCGCACTCCGTGGCCGATAGTTCTGTGCAGGAACGGTGGGTCTTTTCTGTGGAAAGCTAAACTCACCCCTCCAAGTTCCTGATGTCAGTTTGCAGGGGGTGTTTGGCAGTCTAAGGGCAGCTAGGGTTTCAGCTTCATGGCAGCTTGGTAGTGGGAGTGAGTACACTGTTCAGAATTCTCAGTGGCAGAAGCCCACTCCCGGGCACAGAGCTCTGTGCAGGAACAGTGGCTCTCTTCTATGGGAAGCTATACTCACCGACTAAGTTCCTAATGTCAGGTTGTAGGAGACATTGGGCACTCCAAGGAAAGTTAGGGTTCCAGCTTCTGACAGCTTGGTTCTCGGAGTAATGTGCACTGTTCAGAATTCTAAGTGGCAGAAGCCCACTCTGGGGCACAGGGCTCTGTGCAGGAACTGTGGGTCTTTTCTGTGGGAAACTAAACTCACCCCTCCAAGTTCCTGATGTCAGTTTGCATGGGGTGTTTGGCAGTCTAAGGGCAGCTAGGGTTTCAGCTTCATGGCAGCTTGGTTGTGGGTGTAAGTACACTGTTCAGAATTCTAAGTGGCAGAAGCCCACTCCTGGGCACAGAGGTCTGTGCAGGAACATTGGCTCTCTTCTGTGGGAAGCTATACTCACCGACTAAGTTCCTAATGTCAGGCTGTAGGAGACATTGGGCACTCCAAGGACAGTAAGGGTTCCAGCTTCTGGATGCTTGGATCTGGCAGAAGTCCTGTGCTGAACTTATTTTTATCAGTTAGCAGCCCACTCCGTGGCCGAGAGTTCTGTGCAGGAACGGTGGGTCTTTTCTGTGGGAAGCTAAACTCACCCCTCCAAGTTCGTAATGTCAGGTCGTAGGAGATATTTGGCACTCCAAGGACAGTAAGGGTTCCAGCTTCTGGGAGCTTGGATATGGGAGAAGTGCAGCAGTGTTCAGAATTCTAAGTGGCAGAAGCCCACTCCGGGGCACAGTGCTCTGTGCAGGAACGGTGGGTCTTTTCTGTGGAAAGCTAAACTCACCCCTCCAAGTTCCTGATGTCAGTTTGCAGGGGGTGTTTGGCAGTCTAAGGGCAGCTAGGGTTTCAGCTTCATGGCAGCTTGGTTGTGGGAGTGAGTACACTGTTCAGAATTCTCAGCGGCAGAAGCCCACTCCCGGGCACAGAGCTCTGTGCAGGAACAGTGGCTCTCTTCTGTGGGAAGCTAAACTCACCCCCTAAGTTCCTGATGTCAGGTTGTAGGAGACATTGGGACTCCAAGGACTGTTAGGGTTCCAGCTTCTGACAGCTTGGTTGTGGGAGTAATGTGCACTGTTCAGAATTCTAAGTGGCAGAAGCCCACTCCGGGACACAGAGCTCTGTGCAGGAACTGTGGGTCTTTTCTGTGGGAAACTAAACTCACCCCAGCACGTTCCTGATGTCAGGCTGTAGGAGACATTTGGCACTCCAAGGCCAGTAAGGGTTCCAGCTTCTGGATGCTTGGATCTGGCAGAAGTCCTGTGCTGAACTTATTTTTATCAGTTAGCAGCCCACTCTGTGGCCGAGAGTTCTGTGCAGGAACGGTGGGTCTTTTCTGTGGGAAGCTAAACTCACCCGTCCAAGTTCCTGATGTCAGTTTGCAGGGGGTGTTTGGCAGTCTAAGGGCAGCTAGGGTTTCAGCTTCATGGCAGCTTGGTTGTGGGAGTAATGTGCACTGTTCAGAATTCTAAGTGGCAGAAGCCCACTCCCGGGCACAGAGCTCTGTGCACGAGCTGTGGGTCTCTTCTGTGGGAAGCTATACTCACCCCCCGAAGTTACTAATGTCAGGTCGTAGGAGACATTGGGCACTCGCAGGACAGTTAGGGTTCCAGCTTCTGGGAGCTTGGCTATGGGAGAAGTGCAGCAGTGTTCAGAATTCTAAGTGGCAGAAGCCCAGTCCCGGGCACAGAGCTCTGTGCAGGAACAGTGGCTCTCTTCTGTGGGAAGCTATACTCACCGACTAAATTCCTAATGTCAGGTTGTAGGAGACATTGGGCACTCCAAGGACAGTTAGGGTTCCAGCTTCTGACAGCTTGGTTCTGGGAGTAATGTGCACTGTTCAGAATTCTAAGTGGCAGAAGCCCACTCTGGGGCACAGGGCTCTGTGCAGGAACTGTGGGTCTTTTCTGTGGGAAACTAAACTCACCCCAGCAGGTTCCTGATGTCAGGCTGTAGGAGACATTTGGCACTCCAAGGCCAGTAAGGGTTCCAACTTCTGGGAGATTGGTTATGGGAGAAGCGCAGCAGTGTTCTGAATTGCAAGTGGCAGAAGCCCACTCCCGGGCACAGAGCTCTGTGCAGGAACGGTGGATCTCTTCTGTGGGAAGTTAAACTCACCCCTCCAAGTTCCTGATGTCAGTTTGCAGGGGGTGTTTGGCAGTCTAAGGGCAGCTAGGGTTTCAGCTTCATGGCAGCTTGGTTGTGGCAGTAAGTACACTGTTCAGAATTCTAAGTGGCAGAAGCCCAGTCCCAGGTACAGAGCTCTGTGCAGGAACAGTGGCTCTCTTCTGTGGGAAGCTATACTCACCGACTAAGTTCCTAATGTCAGGCTGTAGGAGACATTGGGCACTCCAAGGACAGTTAGGGTTCCAGCTTTTGGATGCTTGGATCTGGCAGATGTCCTGTGCTGAACCTATTTTTTTAAGTTCGTAGCCCACTCCGTGGCCGACAGTTCTGTGCAGGAACGGGGGGTCTTTTCTGTGGAAAGCTAAACTCACCCCTCCAAGTTCCTGATGTCAGTTTGCAGGGGGTGTTTGGCAGTCTAAGGGCAGGTAGGGTTTCAGCTTCATGGCAGCGTGGTTGTGGGAGTAAGTACACTGTTCAGAATTCTAAGTGGCAGAAGCCCACTCCCGGGCACAGAGCTCTGTGCAGGAACAGTGGCTCTCTTCTGTGGGAAGATAAACTCACCCCCCGAAGTTCCTAATGTCAGGTTTTAGGAGACATTGGGCACTCCAAGGACAGTTAGCGTTCCAACTTCTTACAGCTTGGTTCTGGGCGTAATGTGCACTGTTCCGAATTCTAAGTGGCAGAAGCCCACTCCCGGGCACAGAGCTCTGTGTAGGAATGGTGGGTCTTTTCTGTGGGAAACTAAACTCACCCCAGCAGGTTCCTGATGTCAGGCTGTAGGAGCCATTTGGCGCTCCAAGGCCAGTAAGGGTTCCAGCTTCTGGATGCTTGGATCTGGCAGAAGTCCTGTGCTGAACTTATTTTTATCAGTTAGCAGCGCACTCCGTGGCCGAGAGTTCTGTGCAGGAACGGTGGGTCTTTTCTGTGGAAAGCTAAACTCACCCCTCCAAGTTCCTGATGTCAGTTTGCAGGGGGTGTTTGGCAGTCTAAGGGCAGCTAGGGTTTCAGCTTCATGGCAGCTTGGTTCTGGGAGTAAGTACACTGTTCAGAATTCTAAGTGGCAGAAGCCCACTCCGGGGCACAGAGCTCTGTGCAGGAACGGTGGATCTCTTCTGTGGGAAGTTAAAGTCACTCCTCCAAGTTCCTGATGTCGGTTTGCAGGAGGTGTTTGGCAGTCTAAGGGCAGCTAGGGTTTCAGCTTCATGGCAGCTTGGTTGTGGCAGTAAGTACACTGTTCAGAATTCTAAGTGGCAGAAGCCCAGTCCCGGGCACAGAGCTCTGTGCAGGAACAGTGGCTCTCTTCTGTGGGAAGCTATACTCACCGACTAAGTTCCTAATGTCAGGTTGTAGGAGACATTGGGCACTCGCAGGACAGTTAGGGTTCCAGCTTTTGGATGCTTGGATCTGGCAGAAGTCCTGTGCAGAACTTATTTTTTTCAGTTCGCAGCCCACTCCGTGGCCAAAAGTTCTGTGCAGGAACGGTGGGTCTTTTCTGTGGAAAGCTATACTCACCGACTAAGTTCCTAATGTCAGGTTGTAGGAGACATTGGGCACTCCAAGGACAGTTAGGGTTCCAGCTTCTGGATGCTTGGATTTGGCATAAGTCCTGTGCAGAACTTATTTTTTTCAGTTCGCAGCCCACTCCGTGGCCGAGAGTTCTGTGCAGGAACGGTGGGTCTTTTCTGTGGGAAGCTATACTTCCCGACTAAGTTCCTAATGTCAGGTTGTAGGAGACATTGGGCACTCCAAGGACAGTTAGGGTTCCAGCTTCTGACAGCTTGCTTCTTGGAGTAATGTGCACTGTTCAGAATTCTAAGTGGCAGAAGCCCACTCCGGGACACAGAGCTCTGTGCAGGAACTGTGGGTCTTTTCTGTGGGAAACTAAACTCACCCCAGCACGTTCCTGATGTCAGGCTGTAGGAGACATTGGGCACTCCAAGGCCAGTAAGGGTTCCAGCTTTTGGATGCTTGGATCTGGCAGAAGTCCTGTGCTGAACTTATTTTTATCAGTTAGCAGCCCACTCTGTGGCCGAGAGTTCTGTGCAGGAACAGTGGGTCTTTTCTGTGGGAAGCTAAACTCACCCGTCCAAGTTCCTGATGTCAGTTTGCAGGGGGTGTTTGGCAGTCTAAGGGCAGCTAGGGTTTCAGCTTCATGGCAGCTTGGTTGTGGGAGTAATGTGCACTGTTCAGAATTCTAAGTGGCAGAAGCCCACTCCCGGGCACAGAGCTCTGTGCACGAGCTGTGGGTCTCTTCTGTGGGAAGCTATACTCACCCCCCGAAGTTACTAATGTCAGGTCGTAGGAGACATTGGGCACTCGCAGGACAGTTAGGGTTCCAGCTTCTGGGAGCTTGGCTATGGGAGAAGTGCAGCAGTGTTCAGAATTCTAAGTGGCAGAAGCCCAGTCCCGGGCACAGAGCTCTGTGCAGGAACAGTGGCTCTCTTCTGTGGGAAGCTATACTCACCGACTAAATTCCTAATGTCAGGTTGTAGGAGACATTGGGCACTCCAAGGACAGTTAGGGTTCCAGCTTCTGACAGCTTGGTTCTGGGAGTAATGTGCACTGTTCAGAATTCTAAGTGGCAGAAGCCCACTCTGGGGCACAGGGCTCTGTGCAGGAACTGTGGGTCTTTTCTGTGGGAAACTAAACTCACCCCAGCAGGTTCCTGATGTCAGGCTGTAGGAGACATTTGGCACTCCAAGGCCAGTAAGGGTTCCAACTTCTGGGAGATTGGTTATGGGAGAAGCGCAGCAGTGTTCTGAATTGCAAGTGGCAGAAGCCCACTCCCGGGCACAGAGCTCTGTGCAGGAACGGTGGATCTCTTCTGTGGGAAGTTAAACTCACCCCTCCAAGTTCCTGATGTCAGTTTGCAGGGGGTGTTTGGCAGTCTAAGGGCAGCTAGGGTTTCAGCTTCATGGCAGCTTGGTTGTGGCAGTAAGTACACTGTTCAGAATTCTAAGTGGCAGAAGCCCAGTCCCGGGTACAGAGCTCTGTGCAGGAACAGTGGCTCTCTTCTGTGGGAAGCTATACTCACCGACTAAGTTCCTAATGTCAGGCTGTAGGAGACATTGGGCACTCCAAGGACAGTTAGGGTTCCAGCTTTTGGATGCTTGGATCTGGCAGATGTCCTGTGCTGAACCTATTTTTTTAAGTTCGCAGCCCACTCCGTGGCCGACAGTTCTGTGCAGGAACGGGGGGTCTTTTCTGTGGAAAGCTAAACTCACCCCTCCAAGTTCCTGATGTCAGTTTGCAGGGGGTGTTTGGCAGTCTAAGGGCAGGTAGGGTTTCAGCTTCATGGCAGCGTGGTTGTGGGAGTAAGTACACTGTTCAGAATTCTAAGTGGCAGAAGCCCACTCCCGGGCACAGAGCTCTGTGTAGGAATGGTGGGTCTTTTCTGTGGGAAACTAAACTCACCCCAGCAGGTTCCTGATGTCAGGCTGTAGGAGCCATTTGGCGCTCCAAGGCCAGTAAGGGTTCCAGCTTCTGGATGCTTGGATCTGGCAGAAGTCCTGTGCTGAACTTATTTTTATCAGTTAGCAGCGCACTCCGTGGCCGAGAGTTCTGTGCAGGAACGGTGGGTCTTTTCTGTGGAAAGCTAAACTCACCCCTCCAAGTTCCTGATGTCAGTTTGCAGGGGGTGTTTGGCAGTCTAAGGGCAGCTAGGGTTTCAGCTTCATGGCAGCTTGGTTCTGGGAGTAAGTACACTGTTCAGAATTCTAAGTGGCAGAAGCCCACTCCGGGGCACAGAGCTCTGTGCAGGAACGGTGGATCTCTTCTGTGGGAAGTTAAAGTCACTCCTCCAAGTTCCTGATGTCGGTTTGCAGGAGGTGTTTGGCAGTCTAAGGGCAGCTAGGGTTTCAGCTTCATGGCAGCTTGGTTGTGGGTGTAAGTACACTGTTCAGAATTCTAAGTGGCAGAAGCCCAGTCCCGGGCACAGAGCTCTGTGCAGGAACAGTGGCTCTCTTCTGTGGGAAGCTATACTCACCGACTAAGTTCCTAATGTCAGGTTGTAGGAGACATTGGGCACTCGCAGGACAGTTAGGGTTCCAGCTTTTGGATGCTTGGATCTGGCAGAAGTCCTGTGCAGAACTTATTTTTTTCAGTTCGCAGCCCACTCCGTGGCCAAAAGTTCTGTGCAGGAACGGTGGATCTTTTCTGTGGAAAGCTATACTCACCGACTAAGTTCCTAATGTCAGGTTGTAGGAGACATTGGGCACTCCAAGGACAGTTAGGGTTCCAGCTTCTGGATGCTTGGATTTGGCATAAGTCCTGTGCAGAACTTATTTTTTTCAGTTCGCAGCCCACTCCGTGGCCGAGAGTTCTGTGCAGGAACGGTGGGTCTTTTCTGTGGGAAGCTATACTTCCCGACTAAGTTCCTAATGTCAGGTTGTAGGAGACATTGGGCACTCCAAGGACAGTTAGGGTTCCAGCTTCTGACAGCTTGCTTCTTGGAGTAATGTGCACTGTTCAGAATTCTAAGTGGCAGAAGCCCACTCCGGGACACAGAGCTCTGTGCAGGAACTGTGGGTCTTTTCTGTGGGAAACTAAACTCACCCCAGCACGTTCCTGATGTCAGGCTGTAGGAGACATTTGGCACTCCAAGGCCAGTAAGGGTTCCAGCTTTTGGATGCTTGGATCTGGCAGAAGTCCTGTGCTGAACTTATTTTTATCAGTTTGCAGCCCACTCCGTGGCCGATAGTTCTGTGCAGGAATGGTGGGTCTTTTCTGTGGAAAGCTAAACTCACCCCTCCAAGTTCCTGATGTCAGTTGGCAGGGGGTATTTGGCAGTCTAAGGGCCGCTAGGGTTTCAGCTTCATGGCAGGTTGGTTGTGGGACTAAGTACACTGTTCAGAATTCTAAGTGGCAGAAGCCCACTCCCGGGCACAGAGCTCTGTGCAGGAACAGTGGCTCTCTTCTGTGGGAAGCTATACTCACCGACTAAGTTCCTAATGTCAGGTTGTAGGAGACACTGGGCACTCCAAGGACGGTTAGGGTTCCAGCTTCTGACAGCTTGGTTCTGGGAGTAATGTGCACTGTTCAGAATTCTAAGTGGCAGAAGCCCACTCTGGGACACAGAGCTCTGTGCAGGAACTGTGGCTCTCTTCTGTGGGAAGCTAAACTCACCCCCCGAAGTTCCTAATGTCAGGTCGTAGGAGACATTGGGCACTCGCAGGACAGTTAGGGTTCCAGCTTCTGGGAGCTTGGCTATGGGAGAAGTGCAGCAGTGTTCAGAATTCTAAGTGGCAGAAGCCCAGTCCCGGGCACAGAGCTCTGTGCAGGAACAGTGGCTCTCTTCTGTGGGAAGCTATACTCACCCCCTAAGTTCCTAATGTCAGGTTGTAGGAGACATTGGGCACTCCAAGGACAGTTAGGGTTCCAGCTTCTGACAGCTTGGTTCTGGGAGTAATGTGCACTGTTCAGAATTCTAAGTGGCAGAAGCCCACTCCCGGGCACAGAGCTCTGTGCAGGAACTGTGGGTCTCTTCTGTGGGAAACTAAACTCCCCCCAGCAGGTTCCTGATGTCAGGCTGTAGGAGACATTTGGCACTCCAAGGCCAGTAAGGGTTCCAGCTTCTGGATGCTTGGATCTGGCAGAAGTCCTGTGCTGAACTTATTTTTATCAGTTAGCAGCCCACTCCGTGGCCGAGAGTTCTGTGCAGGAACGGTGGGTCTTTTCTGTGGGAAGCTATACTCACCGACTAAGTTCCTAATGTCAGGTTGTAGGAGACATTGGGCACTCCAAGGACAGTTAGGGTTCCAGCTTCTGACAGCTTTGTTGTGGGAGTAATGTGCACTGTTCAGAATTCTAAGTGGCAGAAGCCCACTCCGGGGCACAGAGCTCTGTGCAGGAACTGTGGGTCTTTTCTGTGGGAAACTAAACTCCCCCCAGCAGGTTCCTGATGTCAGGCTGTAGGAGACATTTGGCACTCCAAGGCCAGTAAGGGTTCCAGCTTCTGGATGCTTGGATCTGGCAGAAGTCCTGTGCTGAACTTATTTTTATCAGTTAGCAGCGCACTCCGTGGCCGAGAGTTCTGTGCAGGAACGGTGGGTCTTTTCTGTGGAAAGCTAAACTCACCCCTCCAAGTTCCTGATGTCAGTTTGCAGGGGGTGTTTTGCAGTCTAAGGGCAGCTAGGGTTTCAGCTTCATGGCAGCTTGGTTGTGGGAGTAAGTACACTGTTCAGAATTCTAAGTGGCAGAAGCCCACTCTGGGGCACAGATCTCTGTGCAGGAACAGTGGCTCTCTTCTGTGGGAAGCTATACTCACCGACTATATTCCTAATGTCAGGTTGTAGGAGACACTGGGCACTCGCAGGACAGTTAGGGTTCCAGCTTTTGGATGCTTGCATCTGGCAGAAGTCCTGTGCAGAACTTATTTTTTTCAGTTCGCAGCCCACTCCGTGGCCGAGAGTTCTGTGCAGGAACGGTGGGTCTTTTCTGTGGAAAGCTAAATTCACCCCTCCAAATTCCTGATGTCAGTTTGCAGGGGGTGTTTGGCAGTCTAAGGGCAGCTAGGGTTTCAGCTTCATGGCAGCTTGGTTGTGGGAGTAAGTACACTGTTCACAATTCTAAGTGGCAGAAGCCCACTCCCGGGCACAGAGCTCTGTGCAGGAACAGTGGCTCTCTTCTGTGGGAAGCTATACTCACCGACTAAGTTCGTGATGTCAGGCTGTAGGAGACATTGGGCACTCGCAGGCCAGTTAGGGTTCCAGCTTCTGGATGCTTGGATCTGGCAGAAGTCCTGTGCTGAACTTATTTTTATCAGTTAGCAGCGCACTCCGTGGCCGAGAGCTCTGTGCAGGAACGGTGGGTCTTTTCTGTGGGAAGCTATATTCACCGACTACGTTCCTAATGTCAGGTTGTAGGAGACATTGGGCACTCCAAGGACAGTTAGGGTTCCAGCTTCTGACAGCTTGGTTCTGGGAGTAATGTGCACTGTTCAGAATTCTAAGTCGCAGAAGCCCACTCCGGGACACCGAGCTCTGTGCAGGAACTGTGGGTCTCTTCTGTGGGAAACTAAACTCCCCCCAACAGGTTCCTGATGTCAGGCTGTAGGAGACATTTGGCACTCCAAAGCCAGTAAGGGTTCCAGCTTCTGGATGCTTGGATCTGGCAGAAGTCCTGGGCTGAACTTATTTTTATCAGTTAGCAGCCCACTCCGTGGCCGAGAGTTCTGTGCAGGAACTGTGGGTCTTTTCTGTGGGAAGCAAAACTCACCCCTCCAAGTTCATGATGTCAGTTTGCAGGGGGTGTTTGGCAGTCTAAGGGCAGCTAGGGTTTCAGCTTCATGGCAGCTTGGTTGTGGGAGTAAGTACACTGTTCAGAATTCTAAGTGGCAGAAGCCCACTCCCGGGCACAGAGCTCTGTGCAGGAACAGTGGCTGTCTTCTGTGGGAAGCTATACTCACCGACTAAGTTCCTAATGTCAGGTTGTAGGAGACAT
This sequence comes from Chamaea fasciata, assembly GCF_029207755.1. Lineage (NCBI taxonomy): Eukaryota > Metazoa > Chordata > Aves > Passeriformes > Sylviidae > Chamaea > Chamaea fasciata. Next base: position 75,307 of record NW_027094423.1, read on the forward strand.
TGGGCACTCGCAGGACAGTTAGGGTTCCAGCTTTTGGATGCTTGGATCTGGCAGAAGTCCTGTGCAGAACTTATTTTTTTCAGTTCACAGCCCACTCCGTGGCCGAGAGTTCTGTGCAGGAACGGTGGGTCTTTTCTGTGGAAAGCTAAACTCACCCCTCCAAATTCCTGATGTCAGTTTGCAGGGGGTGTTTGGCAGTCTAAGGGCAGCTAGGGTTTCAGCTTCATGGCAGCTTGGTTGTGGGAGTAAGTACACTGTTCAGAATTCTAAGTGGCAGAAGCCCAGTCCCGGGCACAGAGCTCTGTGCAGGAACAGTGGCTCTCTTCTGTGGGAAGCTATACTCACCGACTAAGTTCCTAATGTCAGGTTGTAGGAGACATTGGGCACTCGCAGGACAGTTAGGGTTCCAGCTTCTGACAGCTTGGTTCTGGGAGTAATGTGCACTGTTCAGAATTCTAAGTGGCAGAAGCCCACTCCCGGGCACAGAGCTCTGTGCAGGAACTGTGGGTCTCTTCTGTGGGAAACTAAACTCCCCCCAGCAGGTTCCTGATGTCAGGCTGTAGGAGACATTTGGCGCTCCAAGGCCAGTAAGGGTTCCAGCTTCTGGATGCTTGGATCTGGCAGAAGTCCTGTGCTGAACTTATTTTTATCAGTTAGCAGCCCACTCCGTGGCCGATAGTTCTGTGCAGGAACGGTGGGTCTTTTCTGTGGAAAGCTAAACTCACCCCTCCAAGTTCATGATGTCAGTTTGCAGGGGGTGTTTGGCAGTCTAAGGGCAGCTAGGGTTTCAGCTTCATGGCAGCTTGGTTGTGGGAGTAAGTACACTGTTCAGAATTCTAAGTGGCAGAAGCCCACTCCGGGACACAGAGCTCTGTGCAGGAGCTGTGGGTCTCTTCTGTGGGAAGCTAAACTCACCCCCTGAAGTTCCTAATGTCAGGTTGTAGGAGACATTGGGCACTCGCAGGACAGTTAGGGTTCCAGCTTCTGGGAGCTTGGCTATGGGAGAAGTGCAGCAGTGTTCAGAATTCTAAGTGGCAGAAGCCTACTTCCGGGCACAGAACTCTGTGCAGGAACAGCGGCTCTCTTCTGTGGGAAGCTATACTCACCGACTAAGTTCGTGATGTCAGGCTGTAGGAGACATTTGGCGCTCCAAGGCCAGTTAGGGTTCCAGCTTCTGGATGCTTGGATCTGGCAGAAGTCCTGTGCTGAACTTATTTTTTTCAGTTCGCAGCCCACTCCGTGGCCGAGAGTTCTGTGAAGGAACGGTGGGTCTTTTCTGTGGGAAGCTATACTCACCGACTAAGTTCCTAATGTCAGGTTGTAGGAGACATTGGGCACTCCAAGGACAGTTAGGGTTCCAGCTTCTGACAGCTTTGTTGTGGGAGTAATGTGCACTGTTCAGAATTCTAAGTGGCAGAAGCCCACTCCGGGGCACAGAGCTCTGTGTAGGAACGGTGGGTCTTTTCTGTGGGAAACTAAACTCACCCCAGCAGGTTCCTGATGTCAGGCTGTAGGAGCCATTTGGCACTTCAAGGCCAGTAAGGGTTCCAGCTTCTGGATGCTTGGATCTGGCAGAAGTCCCGTGCTGAACTTATTTTTATCAGTTAGCAGCGCACTCCGTGGCCGAGAGTTCTGTGCAGGAACGGTGGGTCTTTTCTGTGGAAAGCTAAACTCACCCCTCCAAGTTCCTGATGTCAGTTTGCAGGGGGTGTTTGGCAGTCTAAGGGCAGCTAGGGTTTCAGCTTCATGGCAGCTTGGTTGTGGGAGTAAGTACACTGTTCAGAATTCTAAGTGGCAGAAGCCCACTCCCGGGCACAGAGCCCTGTGCAGGAACAGTGGCTGTCTTCTGTGGGAAGCTATACTCACCGACTAAGTTCCTAATGTCAGGTTGTAGGAGACATTGGGCACTCGCAGGACAGTTAGGGTTCCAGCTTTTGGATGCTTGGATCTGGCAGAAGTCCTGTGCAGAACTTATTTTTTTCAGTTCACAGCCCACTCCGTGGCCGAGAGTTCTGTGCAGGAACGGTGGGTCTTTTCTGTGGAAAGCTAAACTCACCCCTCCAAATTCCTGATGTCAGTTTGCAGGGGGTGTTTGGCAGTCTAAGGGCAGCTAGGGTTTCAGCTTCATGGCAGCTTGGTTGTGGGAGTAAGTACACTGTTCAGAATTCTAAGTGGCAGAAGCGCACTCCCGGGCACAGAGCTCTGTGCAGGAACAGTGGCTCTCTTCTGTGGGAAGCTATACTCACCGACTAAGTTCCTAATGTCAGGTTGTAGGAGACATTGGGCACTCGCAGGACATTTAGGGTTCCAGCTTCTGACAGCTTGGTTCTGGGAGTAATGTGCACTGTTCAGAATTCTAAGTGGCAGAAGCCCACTCCCGGGCACAGAGCTCTGTGCAGGAACTGTGGGTCTCTTCTGTGGGAAACTAAACTCCCCCCAACAGGTTCCTGATGTCAGGCTGTAGGAGACATTTGGCACTCCAAAGCCAGTAAGGGTTCCAGCTTCTGGATGCTTGGATCTGGCAGAAGTCCTGGGCTGAACTTATTTTTATCAGTTAGCAGCCCACTCCGTGGCCGAGAGTTCTGTGCAGGAACTGTGGGTCTTTTCTGTGGGAAGCAAAACTCACCCCTCCAAGTTCATGATGTCAGTTTGCAGGGGGTGTTTGGCAGTCTAAGGGCAGCTAGGGTTTCAGCTTCATGGCAGCTTGGTTGTGGGAGTAAGTACACTGTTCAGAATTCTAAGTGGCAGAAGCCCACTCCCGGGCACAGAGCTCTGTGCAGGAACAGTGGCTCTCTTCTGTGGGAAGCTATACTCACCGACTAAGTTCGTGATGTCAGGCTGTAGGAGACATTTGGCGCTCCAAGGCCAGTTAGGGTTCCAGCTTCTGGATGCTTGGATCTGGCAGAAGTCCTGTGCTGAACTTATTTTTATCAGGTAGCAGCCCACTCCGTGGCCGAGAGTTCTGTGAAGGAACGGTGGGTCTTTTCTGTGGGAAGCTATACTCACCGACTACGTTCCTAATGTCAGGTTGTAGGAGACATTGGGCACTCCAAGGACAGTTAGGGTTCCAGCTTCTGACAGCTTGGTTCTGGGAGTAATGTGCACTGTTCAGAATTCTAAGTCGCAGAAGCCCACTCCGGGACACCGAGCTCTGTGCAGGAACTGTGGGTCTTTTCTCTGGGAAACTAAACTCACCCCAGCAGGTTTCTGATGTCAGGCTGTAGGAGACATTTGGCACTCCAAGGCCAGTAAGGGTTCCAGCTTCTGGATGCTTGGATCTGGCAGAAGTCCTGTGCTGAACTTATTTTTATCAGTTAGCAGCGCACTCCGTGGCCGAGAGTTCTGTGCAGGAACGGGGGGTCTTTTCTGTGGAAAGCTAAACTCACCCCTCCAAGTTCCTGATGTCAGTTTGCAGGGGGTGTTTGGCAGTCTAAGGGCAGCTAGGGTTTCAGCTTCATGGCAGCTTGGTTGTGGGAGTGAGTACACTGTTCAGAATTCTAAGTGGCAGAAGCCCACTCCCGGGCACAGAGCTCTGTGCAGGAACAGTGGCTCTCTTCTGTGGGAAGCTATACTCACCGACTAAGTTCGTGATGTCAGGCTGTAGGAGACATTTGGCGCTCCAAGGACAGTTAGGGTTCCAGCTTCTGGATGCTTGGATCTGGCAGAAGTCCTGTGCAGAACTTATTTTTTTCAGTTCGCAGCCCACTCCGTGGCCGAGAGTTCTGTGCAGGAACGGTGGGTCTTTTCTGTGGAAAGCTAAACTCACCCCTCCAAGTTCCTGATGTCAGTTTGCAGGGGGTGTTTGGCAGTCTAAGGGCAGCTAGGGTTTCAGCTTCATGGCAGCTTGGTTGTGGGAGTAAGTACACTGTTCAGAATTCTAAGTGGCAGAAGCCCAGTCCCGGGCACAGAGCTCTGTGCAGGAACAGTGGCTCTCTTCTGTGGGAAGCTATACTCACCGACTAAGTTCCTAATGTCAGGTTGTAGGAGACATTGGGCACTCGCAGGACAGTTAGGGTTCCAGCTTCTGACAGCTTGGTTCTGGGAGTAATGTGCACTGTTCAGAATTCTAAGTGGCAGAAGCCCACTCCCAGGCACAGAGCTCTGTGCAGGAACTGTGGGTCTTTTCTGTGGGAAACTAAACTCACCCCAGCAGGTTCCTGATGTCAGGCTGTAGGAGACATTTGCCACTCCAAGGACAGTAAGGGTTCCAGCTTCTGGATGCTTGGATCTGGCAGAAGTCCTGTGCTGAACTTATTTTTATCAGTTAGCAGCCCACTCCGTGGCCGAGAGTTCTGTGCAGGAACGGTGGGTGTTTTCTGTGGAAAGCTAAACTCACCCCTCCAAGTTCCTGATGTCAGTTTGCAGGGGATGTTTGGCAGTCTAAGGGCAGCTAGGGTTTCAGCTTCATGGCAGCTTGGTTGTGGGAGTAAGTACACTGTTCAGAATTCTAAGTGGCAGAAGCCCACTCCGGGGCACAGAGCTCTGTGCAGGAACAGTGGCTCTCTTCTGTGGGAAGCTAAACTCACCCCCCGAAGTTCCTAATGTCAGGTTGTAGGAGAAATTGGGCACTCGCAGGACAGTTAGGGTTCCAGCTTCTGGGAGCTTGGCTATGGGAGAAGTGCAGCAGTGTTCAGAATTCTAAGTGGCAGAAGCCTACTCCCGGGCACAGAGCTCTGTGCAGGAACGGTGGGTCTTTTCTGTGGGAAACTAAACTCACCCCAGCAGGTTCCTGATGTCAGGCTGTAGGAGACATTTGGCACTCCAAGGACAGTAAGGGTTCCAGCTTCTGGATGCTTGGATCTGGCAGAAGTCCTGTGCTGAACTTATTTTTATCAGTTAGCAGCCCACTCCGTGGCCGAGAGTTCTGTGCAGGAAAGGGGGGTCTTTTCTGTGGAAAGCTAAACTCACCCCTCCAAGTTCCTGATGTCAGTTTGCAGGGGATGTTTGGCAGTCTAAGGGCAGCTAGGGTTTCAGCTTCATGGCAGCTTGGTTGTGGGAGTAAGTACACTGTTCAGAATTCTAAGTGGCAGAAGCCCACTCCCGGGCACAGAGCTCTGTGCAGGAACGGTGGGTCTCTTCTGTGGGAAGCTAAACTCACCCCCCGAAGTTCCTAATGTCAGGTTGTAGGAGACATTTGGCACTCCAAGGACAGTTAGGTTTCCAGCTTCTTGGAGCTTGGCTATGGGAGAAGTGCAGCAGTGTTCAGAATTCTAAGTGGCAGAAGCCCACTCTGGGGCACAGAGCTCTGTGCAGGAACGGTGGGTCTTTTCTGTGGGAAACTAAACTCACCCCAGCAGGTTCCTGATGTCAGGCTGTAGGAGACATTTGGCACTCCAAGGACAGTTAGGGTTCCAGCTTCTGGATGCTTGGATCTGGCGAAAGTCCTGTGCTGAACTTATTTTTATCAGTTAGCAGCCCACTCCGTGGCCGAGAGTTCTGTGCAGGAACGGTGGGTCTTTTCTGTGGAAAGCTAAACTCACCCCCCGAAGTTCCTAATGTCAGGTCGTAGGAGACATTTGGCACTCGTAGCACAGTTAGGGTTCCAGCTTCTGGGAGCTTGGATCTGGCAGATATCCTGTGCTGAATTTATTTTTAGCAGGCAGTCGCCCTCTCTTGGTCAGAGGGCTCTGTGCAGGAAGCGTTGCTCCTTTTCTGTGGGAATCTGGACTCACTGCATCAGGTTCCTAATGTCAGGTTGTAGGAGACATTTGGCACTCCAAGGACAGTTAGGTTTCCAGCTTCTTGGAGCTTGGCTATGGGAGAAGTGCAGCAGTGTTCAGAATTCTAAGTGGCAGAAGCCCACTCCGGGGCACAGAGCTCTGTGCAGGAACGGTGGGTCTTTTCTGTGGGAAACTAAACTCACCCCAGCAGGTTCCTGATGTCAGGCTGTAGGAGACATTTGGCACTCCAAGGACAGTAAGGGTTCCAGCTTCTGGATGCTTGGATCTGGCCGAAGTCCTGTGCTGAACTTATTTTTATCAGTTAGCAGCCCACTCCGTGGCAGAGAGTTCTGTGCAGGAACGGTGGGTCTTTTCTGTGGAAAGCTAAACTCACCCCTCCAAGTTCCTGATGTCAGTTTGCAGGGGATGTTTGGCAGTCTAAGGGCAGCTAGGGTTTCAGCTTCATGGCAGCTTGGTTGTGGGAGTAAGTACACTGTTCAGAATTCTAAGTGGCAGAAGCCCACTCCCGGGCACAGAGCTCTGTGCAGGAACGGTGGCTCTCTTCTGTGGGAAGCTATACTCACCGACTAAGTTCCTAATGTCAGGTTGTAGGAGACATTGGGCACTCCAAGGACAGTTAGGGTTCCAGCTTCTGACAGCTTGGTTCTAGGAGTAATGTGCACTGTTCAGAATTCTAAGTGGCAGAAGCCCACTCCCGGGCACAGAGCTCTGTGCAGGAACGGTGGGTCTTTTCTGTGGGAAACTAAACTCACCCCAGCAGGTTCCTGATGTCAGGCTGTAGGAGACATTTGGCACTCCAAGGACAGTAAGGGTTCCAGCTTCTGGATGCTTGGATCTGGCAGAAGTTTCGTGCTGAACTTACTTTTAGCAGGCAGAAGCCCACTCCGGGGCAGGGAGTTCTTTGCAGCAGTGGTGGCTCTGTTCGGTGGGAAGCTAAACTGCCCGCACCAGGTTCCTCATGTCAGGTGGTAGGAGACATTTCGCACTCGAAGGACGGTTAGGGCTCCAGATTCTGGCAGCTTGGCCATGGGAGAAGTGCAGCAGTGTCCAGAATTTTAAGTGGCAGAAGCCTACTGCTGGGCTCAGAGCTCTGTGCAGGAACGGTGTCCCCTTTTCTGGGGAAACTAAACACACCCCCCTGGTTCAGATTGTCTGTTTTACGGAGCCATTTGGCAGTCTAAGGGGAGCCAGGCTTCCAGGTACTGACAGCGTGCATCTGGGAGTAAGTGTGGTGTTCAGAATTCTAAGTGGCAGAAGCCTAGTCCGGGGCACAGAGCTCTCTGAAGGAAAGGTGGCTGTCATTCGTGGGAAGCTAAACTGTCCCCATCAGGGTCCTGATTTCAGTTCATAGGATAGATTTGGCACTCCATGGGCAGTAAGCGTTTCAGCTTCTGGCAGCTTGGATCTGGCAGATGTCCGGTGCTGAACTTAATTTTATCAGTTTGCAGCCCACTGCAGGGCAGAGAGTTCTGTGCAGGAACGGTGGCTCTCTTCTTTAGGAAGCTAAACTCACCCCTCTACGTTCCTAATGTCAGGTTGTAGGAGACATTTGGCCCTCCAAGGACAGTTAGAGTTCCAACTTCTGAAAGCTTGGATCTGGCAGATATCCTGTGCTGAATTTATATTTAGCAGGCAGAACCCCACTTCGGGGCCGAGAGTTCTGTGCAGAAACAGTGGCTCTCTTCTGTGGGAAACTAAACTCACCCCTCCAAGTCCTTCATTTCAGGTTGTAGGAGACATTTAGCCCTCCAAGGACAGTTAGGGTTCCAGCATCTGGCAGCTTGGATCTGGCAGATATCCTGTGCTGAACTTATTTTTAGTAGGCAGAAGCCCACTCTGGGGCTAGCAGTTCTGTTCAGCAGCTGTGGCTCTGTTCGGTGGGAAGCTAAACTGCCTGCACCAGGTTCCTCATGTCAGGTGGTAGGAGACATTTCGCAGTCGAAGGACAGTTGGGGCTCCAGATTCTAGCAGCTTGGCCATGGGAGAAGTGCAGCAGTGTTCTGACTTTCAAGTGGCAGAAGCCCATTCCGGGGAACAGAGCTATTTGCAGGAACAGTGGATCTCTTTTGGGGGAAGCTGAATTCACTCCCTAAGTTCCTAATGTCAGGTTGTAGGAGACATTTGGCAGTCCAAGGACAGTAAGGGTTCCAGTTTCTGGCAGCTTGGATCTGGCAGAAGTTTCGTGCTGAACTTATTTTTAGGAGGCAGAAGCCCACCCAGGGGCAGAGGGCTTTGTGCAGGAACTGTCGCCCCTTTTCTGTGGGAGTCTAAACTGAGCCCATCAGGTTCCTGATGTCAGGTTGTAGGAGACATTTGGCACTCGCAGGATAGTAAGGGTTTCAGCTTCTGGGAGATTGGCTGTGGGAGAAATGCAGCAGTGTTCCGAATTGAAAGTGGCAGAAGCCCACTCCCGGGCACAGTGCTCTGTGCAGGAACAGTGGATCTCTTCTGTGGGAAGCTAAACTCACCCCTCCAAGTTCCTGATGTCAATTTGCAGGAGGTGTTTGGCAGTCTAAGGGCAGCCCGGGTTTCAGCTTCATGGCGGCTTGGTTGTGGGAGTAAGTACACTGTTCAGAATTCTAAGTGGCAGAAGCCCACTCCCGGGCACAGAGCGCTGTGCAGGAACAGTGGCTCTCTTCTGTGGGAAACTAAACTCACCCCCCGAAGTTCCTAATGTCAGGTTGTAGGAGACATTTTGCACTCCAAGGACAGTAAGCGTTTCAGCTTCTGGCAGCTTGGATCTGGCAGATATCCTATGCTGAACTTATTTTTAGCAGGCAGAAGCCCACTCCAGGGCAGAGAGTTCTGTGCAGCAACGGTGGGTCTTTTCTGTGAGAAACTAAACTCCCCCGATGAGGCTCCTGATTTCAGTTTATAGGATAGATTTGGCCCTCCAAGGACAGTAAGTGTTCCAGCATCTGGGAGCTTGGATCTGGCAGATGTCCTGTGCTGAACTTAATTTTATCAGTTCGCAGCCCACTCTGGGGCAGATAGTTCTGTGCAGGAAGTGTCACCCCTTTTGTGTGGGAATCTGGACTCACCTCATCAGGTTCCTGATGTCAGGTTGTTGGAGACATTTGGCCCTCCAAGGACAGTTAGGGTTCCAGCATCTGGCAGCTTGGATCTGGCAGATATCCTGTGCTGAACTTATTTTTAGTAGGCAGAAGCCCACTCTGGGGCTAGGAGTTCTGTTCAGCAGCTGTGGCTCTGTTCGGTGGGAAGCTAAACTGCCCGCACCACGTTCCTCATGTCAGGTGGTAGGAGACATTTCGCACTCGAAGGACAGTTGGGGCTCCAGATTCTAGCAGCTTGGCCATGGGAGAAGTGCAGCAGTGTTCTGACTTTCAAGTGGCAGAAGCCCACTCCGGGGAACAGAGCTATTTGCAGGAACAGTGGATCTCTTTTGGGGGAAGCTGAATTCACTCCCTAAGTTCCTAATGTCAGGTTGTAGGAGACATTTGGCACTCCAAGGACAGTAAGGGTTCCAGTTTCTGGCAGCTTGGATCTGGCAGAAGTTTCGTGCTGAACTTATTTTTAGCAGGCAGAAGCCCACTCCGGGGCAGGGAGTTCTGTGCAGCAGCGGTGGCTCTGTTCGGTGGGAAGCTAAACTGCCCGCACCAGGTTCCTCATGTCAGGTGGTAGGAGACATTTGGCACTTGAAGGACAGTTGGGGCTCCCAATTCTAGCAGCTTGGCCATGGGACAAGTGCAGCAGTGTTCTGACTTTCAAGTTGCAGAAGCTCACTCCTTGGCTCAGAGCTCTGTGCAGGAACGTTGTCCCCTTTTCTGGGGATACTAAGCACACTCTCCTGGTTCAGATTTTCAGTTTTAAGGAGGCATTTGATCGTCTAATGGGAGCCACGGTTCCATCTACTGACAGCGTGGATCTGGGAGTAAGTGTGGTGTTCAGAATTCTAAGTGGCAGAAGCCCACTCCCGGGCACAGAGCTCTCTGAAGGAAAGGTGGCTGTCATTCGTGGGAACCTAAACTCTCCCCATCAGGCTCCTGATGTCAGTTCATAGGATAGATTTGGCACTCCAAGGACAGTAAGGGTTCCAGCTTCTGGGAGCTTGGATCTGGCAGATGTCCTGTGCTGAACTTAATTTTATCATTTAGCAGCCCACTCCGTGGCTGAGAGTTCTGTGCAGGAACGGTGGTTCTCTTCTGATGGAACATAAACTCACTCCTCGAAGTTCGTAATGTTCGGTTGTAGGAGACATTTGGCACTCGAAGGACAGTTAGGGTTCCAGCTTCTGGCAGCTTGGCTCTGGGAGAAGTGCAGGTATGTTTAGAATTGTAGATGGCATAAGTCCACTCCTGGGCATAGCGCTCTGTTCAAGATCGGTGGCCCTTTTCTGTGGCAAGCTGGACTTACCCGATCACATTCCTGATTTCAGTTTTTAGGAGGTGATTGGCACTCCACGGCCAGTCTGGGATTCTGCTTCTAGTAGCATGGGTCTTGGGACAATGCTGATGCATTCAGAATTCTATTTTCCAGAAGTCTAGTTCCATGTAGAATGCCTTAGACTTGACTGGATGTTCCTTTTGTGGGAGAGTTAAGTCACCCCCTTAGGGTCCTGATGTCTGTTTTTATAGTCCGTTGGTAGTATGTACCCTCCCTGCATCCTAGTTTCGGTTTATTGGGTTTGGGTGAAATATTCTTCTATTGCTAATTTTTGGAGGGAGACTTCTCCTCTGACCCTAAAAATCCTGCCTGCCCTAGATTGAAAAAAGTAACTCCCCTAATTTGAAAGCAGTTACATGTCGTTTTTATAAGATGTCCGTCAATCTGCTTGCAACATTGCTACAACCCTCATCTTTCTCCATCTAGATTCCAAAACATTACTCTGCCTGGATTTCATATAGGTGTTCACCCGGTTTCAAAGTATTAAACATGTACGTTTCAAAGTCTCCATTGCAAAATACGGGATGGGTTCTGGAATACCAGAATCACCCAGTTTCAACATGCCAAAACCATTCTATTTCATAATGTTAGAATGTTAAGTTATAACATCTCTAAGACAATTTCTAAATATCAATTTGCAAAGTATCATTTCTTTGATGTCTTCTATGGATGGGATTCCTAATCCCCAAAACTGCCATACTGTCAAAATGGGATCTGTGTGAAATATTTTGCCCTCTGAAAAGGTTTTACCTAATGACCATTAATCTATTTTCATCATACAGCTAGATGTAGTAAAAACCAAGCAAATACTTGTAGTAGTTTTCTGCCTAGATGGATCTCAGAACTGGCATTTGCCAAACTAAGGATGGAGGAGATCTCTTCCCTGGATCATCCTGGAAAATTTGTTTAGTAGGCAAAGGGAATTTTTATAAATTACATTAATATGTTACTGTAATTTAGGGTGGACCAGCCACCGGCAGCAGGACTCCGGTTTGCTCCGGGCCGGTCAGGATTAGACATAAGTCACCTGGCAACCCCCCTGGCTCCTTAAGGGACACGTAGAAGACCTCAACAGAAATACAATTCAGTAAGGATTCCTAAGTAAATATTTCTGGTAATTGGTTACAGTCTGGGAAAAATTTCCTAAATAATTACAAACTTAGGACTTCTGGGAAGGAATTCTGGGGATAGAACTTCCATCTCGGCCACCGGCCACAAGAAGAACAGTTCTCTCCCACAGAACGGAAGCCTAGCACCCCAGCGTTTCACAGGCAGACGAAGGGTCACGCAGGGGAACGAACAATCTGCGGGACCTTTCTCGACCTCATCCCACAATGCCCCCTGTCTTCAGAGGGTTTCCTGGGCACACCCCTGTGGGGAGGTGCTAGTGCAGAGGGGCCTAGCTGTCTCTGCTTTTTAAGGGCTTGAATTTTAGGGAACACTCCCCTTTTTTCTCCTCCCTGGAGAGACTTAAACTGAAGGAAACTCCTCTTTTCCAAAAATTTTAGGAGATTAAGTTAAGGGGCACAAGCCATTTATTTTCCACGTCACAGTTTAAGCAGAGGTAACTGCCCATATGCTAATTTTAAATTGAAGGAACCCGTGCCTTTTTCAGCATTTTAAGGATTTAAAATTGGACTTCAGTTGCACTCGAACGGGTACCCCGGTAACACCTATCTCAGACGGGAGCAATCCAGGCGTATATATAAGCTTAACACCACCTGGGAGTTTATTCTTTTTCTCCTTTGTAATTAATACATTGATATACTTACTTAGAGGTGCTAATGAGCCTTACACCATTCATAATCTTACTGTTCTTTGTCATCCTACTTAGTCACTTGTGGAATACTAATTGCAGTCACCCAGGAATAATTACCCCCGTCAACAGCAAATTACCCAAATTACTATCTTGCTATGTTACTAAAACGCTAAGTTTTATTTTTGCCCTCTAGCCTGAAGTCATTACAGCCAAAACAGAAAAATAGCATTATTACCCCAAGGAGTTTTTTTCTCTATCGAGCCCTGTACTTACCTTGCATTTGAGTCAGAGGAGCCAAACAGCTGCAGCTCCTTCGAGAGCTTTTATACCCCGTGGGAGTTGCCTCCTCCCTTTTCCCGGGCATTCTGGGAACGAGGGGCGGGCCCAATCAGGGGTATATTAACCCCAGCTTTTGCCAAGGGGCTTCATTCCCTCCTGGGAATCAGCCAGGGTAAGAGCTCTCCTCTCATTTCAGCGAAGAGGCTCTATTAGCTTATTTTTTTTAGGTGTTTTTGGGCACCTACAAATAACAGGAGCTTTGAGGACACTACAAAGAAGATGCTATCAAATACAGGGAGTATTTAAGTTCAGGGGTTTTGTTTGCACATTCAGGGGAGGAAAGGCGCTTTTGTAATTTCTGGGTTTGTTCTCATTTTCTTTTAGGAGGAGCAGTACTCCTGAAGTTATAGGTCACATCCAGCACGATCTTCCAGATTCTTTCAGAAGATTTGTCACCTCAAAAGGGCCACTGTATACGTCAGAGGCAACGACCGAGATCCAGGCTTCCGATCGGTAAGGCGAGGACCACGTTCAGGGTACCCGGTTGAGAGTTAGCAGGTTTTGAAGGCAGCAAAATGAGGAACGACCTGCATTTGAGGGCCTCCCCCAAGGCTTTTTTGCAAGTAATAGCAGCTGCATTTGTGCGTCTTATAGCACAGAAGAGCACCTAAGATACGTAAATGTGAGCACCTAAGTTTTGCTCACAGACCTGCCCTACAGTTTTGCCCCCTGCTAACTCAGGGACCGGACATTGTAACAGCCCTAGGCTTAGATGCGGGACGAAGCCATAGAGTCGAGGACCCGGGCACGCTTAGGCGAGGGCAAGCGGCCGCCCCCTCGGGATTCGGCGCACGCGCCGCTAAATTCGTGCATCGCTTTTCATTTTTCTTTTTCATAGCTAAGAGGCTAATCGGCGATCGGAGGGCCTTCTGAGACAGACTTATTTCCAGTCCAACGTGGATTCACCTTACCGGTCATCTCAAAGATAAGTCAGGGGCCACGGCCTCGAGATAGGACGACAGGGGTGTCAGAAATTTATGGGTCCGGTTTAACAGCTACCAGAGGGGACAGGGGTGTCCCTTAAGGGGCCACTTAGGACAGCCGAAGGGAACGGCTATACTTCAATAGCAACTACGGGGCACGCAAGGCAGAACGGTCCCCGTCCGCATCGTGCGGTCCGGCGCGCAGCGTCGTCCAGCCCCACTCAGCGATCCCGTTAGCTGTCAAGGGGAAGCATTAATTTTGATCCCAATGCTGTGGTGCAGGGCAGTCCAGTCCCGGTGCATGTCCTGTCAGTTGTCTGTTGTGCACTCTGTGTCTTTTGAGTGTCTTGTATTTCATGTCATTTTCTCTGGCTTTTCAAGGGGCCATCAAAATCCCGGCATCATTTTTAGCATCTCCGGTCCCTCAGTTCCTCGGCCAGGCGCCGATACCATCAAACCATCGACTCGGGAGCTCAGGCCAGCATGGGAATCGTATTTATTTTCAGAAGCATCCAGTTTACTGTCTTTTCAGGTCTTGTTCTGAGCTGTACTGACAGCCAAGCACCACCACGATCCATTCCGGTGGATTAGGACTTGTAAGGATGCAAAGCTAGGGAGAGGATTCTGACCGGAGCATTCTCGAGCGTCCATCTTTGCGGTTCTTGGGATAATTCATCCCCTTAGCATCTTTTTTCCTGCAGGTTTCTCTGAGCCCGGTCAGCTCTCCATCCGTCTTACCTCGATCATCTCCTCCCGAGTTCTCTCGGTCCTCAGGGTCATTCCTCTCTTCGAGATTTTTTTCTTTCCCTGTCGTGTCTCCTCGTTTGTTGCGTCTTGTGTCACGGGTGTGGGTGTGTATTTGGCCCAGCGCTGCTCTGCCCTGCCCTGTAGCACAGCTGGGTGTAGGGGTAATAGGACAAATTTGAAGTGCAGGGTGCATTGGCTTCTAGGTGGGATCTGTAGACTGACCAAGATGTGTGGAGCTGTCAAGTTATCCTGCAGCCCTTTGACTTTTGTCCTAACTTTCTTTCAGATGCAGACTGATTAAACCTGTGGCAGAGCAGCCCCTATCGGTGGAGTCGGTTCTCCCGAGAAGGTCAGTCCGAGTCGGTCTTTGCAGGGGAGGGGTAAATGGTGGCTCTGTTACAGCCCTGACCTTTGTCTTTGTTTTTAGGAGCTAATGCAGGATATTGTCAGTCCAGAAGAAGCGGGCAAGGTGAGCATGGACCGGTGAACAGAAGCAGTTGTTATTTCTCCGGTGTCAATTTCTGGTGCAACTCTAACCATCCACTGTTGGGTTTTTTTTTTTTTTTTTCAGGTGGTCTGGTTTTGAGATGTCCTGTTTGTGGATTCCAGCGGCCAGGTAGGTGTCAGCTTACGTCAGTTGCAGTTTGTCTTTGCAGGGCCAGTGTAATTGGTGCCCTTGTTACTGCCTGTTTCTTTGTCTCTATTTTTAGGAGGTAAAGCAGGATGTTGGCGGTGAAGGTGAAGCGTGCAAGGTGAGCATTGATCTGCGGACAGAACCGGTTGCTGTTGCTCAGGTCTCAGTTTCTGGTGAAAATCTAATATCTGCTGTTTGTTTTCTTATTTTTAGGTGGCCCGCTTGTGAAATGTCCCGGTCGTGGGTACCAGCAGCCAAGAGGGTGTGTGGTTAAGTCAGTCCCAGTTTGCCTTTGCCGGGGCAGTGTAAATGATGACTGTGTTACAGCGTTGTTTTTTGTCTTTTTTTTTAGGAGGTAAAGAGGGATATTGGCAGTCCAGGTGAAGTGGCCCAGGTGAGCATTGTCTGGTGGATGGAAGCAGCTGTTATCACTCAGGTCTCAATATCTGGTGCAACTCCAAGGTTGTATTTTTGTCTGTTTTAGGCAGTCTGCTGTCATTATGCTGAAGTCCCTTCTCCAATGTGGTGATGGACCGGGTCCCTCTCTTTGGAGCCCTTCAGAAGCATTACAGGACTGTGTGATCAAGCCTCGATTTCTCCGTTTGAAGCTGCTTTCCAGGTAGTCTTTGATAACGGCCGAGGAGTCAGGGAGGCAGGGAGGAGAGGAGGAGCGAGGGTCCTCTCAAGTATCAGCAATGTCAAATCCCTTGTCTGCTCTTAATCCAGACCTACGCCCTGACGATGCCATCACCCTCCAAGCACGGCCGAGGCAGCGGGCCCGAGCACCCGGGCGTTCTCAAGAGGCGGTGGGTAGCAGAATTGTTGGGTTTTGGGCGATGCGGTGCTAAGACCACACAGTGATGTTTGTTTTTCTTTATTGCAGCTGACTAAGAGAGAGCAGCCTGGTGTTAGCAGGAATTTCCCTGAGGGAGAGGCGGCCTTCCTTTTCACCTGCCAGGATTCTGCATCTCCAGATGTCTGAGAGATAAGTGGAGGGCTCCGAGCCACGGAGGGGATGAAAGCGGGGGGCCGGGTTGGCTTTCCACCGGGCGGGGGTTTGGAGACGGGGCCATCCAAGCAGCGGCCCCTTAGGCTTCCTACAGGGAAAGTCTCCCTTTTGATCTCACCACTGAGGTGTGCAGGGCAGAGCAGTCCCGGTGCTTGTCGTGTCCCCCGTTTGTTGCGCACTCTTTGTTTCATGTCTTTTGCCTTAGCCCTTCAAGGGGCCTACCAAAAACCCTGGCATCCCTCTTAGCCTCTTAGGACTCTCAGTTCCTCGGCCAGGTGCCGATGCCCTCGGACCATCGACTCGGGAGCTCGGGTAGGCATGGGCATCGTATCTCTCTTCAGAAGCATCCAGTCTAATGTCTTTCTAGGTCTTGTTCTGAGCTGTACTGACAGCCGAGCACCACCAGCATCCATTCCGGTGGATTAGGACTTGTAAGAATGCAAAGCTAGGTAGCAGAGTGTGACCGGAGCATTCTCGAGCGTCCATCTTTGCGGTTCTTGGGATAATTCATCCCCTTAGCATCTTTTTTCCTGCAGGTTTCTCTGAGCCCGGTCAGCTCTCCTTTCAGCTTACCTCGGTCATCTGCTCCCGAGTTCTCTCGGTCCTCAGGGTCATTCCTCTCATCGAGAGTTTTCTTTCCCTGTCGCGTCCCTTTGTTTGTTGCGTCTTGTGTCACGGGTGTGGGTGTGTATTTGGCCCGGAGCTGCTCTGCCCTGCAGCACAGCTGGGTGTAGGGGTAATAGGACAAATTTGAAATGCAGGGTGCATTGGCTTCTAGGTGGGATCTGTAGATTGACCCAAGATGCGTGGAGCTGTCAAGTTATCCTGCAGCCCTTTGACTCTTGTCCTAACTTTCTTTCAGATGCAGATGGATTAACCCTGTGGCAGAGCAGCCCCTGTGGGTGTCATCGGTTCCCCCGAGAAGGTCAGTCCCGGTCGGTCTTTGCAGGGGAGGTGTAAATGGTGGCTCTGATACAGCCCTGACCTTTGTCTTTGTTTTTAGGAGCTTATGCAGGATATTGGCAGTCCAGGAGAAGCGCGCCAGGTGAGCATCGACCGGCGGACAGAAGCAGTTGTTATTGCTCCCGTCTGAATTTCTGGCTCAAGTCTAACCATCCACTGTTGATTTTTGTTTTATTTCAGGTGGTCTGCTTGTGAGGTTGTTGTGGCTCAGGCTGGCAGCGGCCAGGTGGGTGTGAGTTTAAGTCAGTCCCAGTTTCGTTTTGCCGGGGGGGTGTACATTGTGAGTATGTTACAGCCTTGTTTTTTGTTTTTATTTTTAGGAGGTAAAGCGGGATCTTGGCAGTCCAGGACCAGCTGCCTAGGTGAGCATTGACTGGTGGATGGAAGTGGCTGTAATCGCTCAGGTCTCAATTTCTGGTGCACCTCTAAGCTTCTATTATTGTGTTTTAGGTGGTCCACTCTTCTTCTGCTGAAGTACCCTCTGCCATGAGATCATGAACTTGGGCACCTTTTTTTGTGAGCCCTTCAGAAGCATTACAGGACTGTGTGATCAAGCCTCAATTTCTCTGTTTGAAGCTGCTTTCCAGGTAGGCTTTGATAACAGCTGAGGAGTTGGGGAGGCAGGGAGGAGAGAGGGTCCTGTCAAGTTTCAGCACTGTCAAATCCCTTGTGTGTTCTTAATCCAGACCTACCCCAGGACGATGGCATGACTCTCCAAGCACGGCCGAGGCAGCGGGCTTGAGGGCCTGGGAGTTCTCAAGAGATGGTGAGTAGCAGAATTGTTGGGGTTTGGGCGCTGTGCTGCTAAGATCACACAGTGATGTTTGCTTTTCTTTATTGCAGCTGACTAAGAGAGAGCAGCCTGGTGTTACCAGGAATTTCCCTGAGGGAGAGCCAGCCTTCCTTTTCACCTGCCTGGACTCTGCATCTTCAGATGTCTGAGAGATAAGTGGAGGGCTCCGAGCCACGGAGGGGACGAAAGTGGGGGGCCGGGTCGGCTTTCAACCGGGACTGGTTTTTCAGTTGGGTTTGGAGCTGGGGTTGTCCAGGAAGCGGTCCCTTAGGCTTCCTACAGGGAAAGTCTCCCTTTTGATCTCACCACTGAGGTGTGCAGGGCAGAGCAGTCCCGGTGCTTGTCGTGTCCCTCGTTTGTTGCGCACTCTTTGTTTCATGTCTTTTGCCTTAGCCCTTCAAGGGGCCTACCAAAAACCCTGGCATCCCTCTTAGCCTCTTAGGACTCTCAGTTCCTCGGCCAGGTGCCGATGCCCTCGGACCATCGACTCGGGAGCTCGGGCAGGCATGGGCATCGTATCTCTCTTCAGAAGCATCCCGTCCAATGTCTTTCCAGGTCTTGTTCTGAGCTGTACTGACAGCCGAGCACCACCAGCATCCATTCCGGTGGATTAGGACTTGTAAGAATGCAAAGCTAGGTAGCAGAGTGTGACCGGAGCATTCTCGAGCGTCCATCTTTGCGGTTCTTGGGATAATTCATCCCCTTAGCATCTTTTTTCCTGCAGGTTTCTCTGAGCCCGGTCAGCTCTCCTTTCAGCTTACCTCGGTCATCTGCTCCCGAGTTCTCTCGGTCCTCAGGGTCATTCCTCTCATCGAGAGTTTTCTTTCCCTGTCGCGTCCCTTTGTTTGTTGCGTCTTGTGTCACGGGTGTGGGTGTGTATTTGGCCCGGAGCTGCTCTGCCCTGCAGCACAGCTGGGTGTAGGGGTAATAGGACAAATTTGAAATGCAGGGTGCATTGGCTTCTAGGTGGGATCTGTAGATTGACCCAAGATGCGTGGAGCTGTCAAGTTATCCTGCAGCCCTTTGACTCTTGTCCTAACTTTCTTTCAGATGCAGATGGATTAACCCTGTGGCAGAGCAGCCCCTGTGGGATTCATCGGTTCCCCCGAGAAGGTCAGTCCCTGTCGGTCTTTGCAGGGGAGGTGTAAATGGTGGCTCTGATACAGCCCTGACCTTTGTCTTTGTTTTTAGGAGCTTATGCAGGATATTGGCAGTCCAGGAGAAGCGGGCCAGGTGAGCATTCACTGGTGGACAGCAGCTGTTGTTGTTGCTCCGCTCTCCATTTCTGGCTCAAGTCTAACCATCCACTGTTGATTTTTGTTTTATTTCAGGTGGTCTGCTTGTGAGGTTGTTGTGGCTCAGGCTGGCAGCGGCCAGGTGGGTGTGAGTTTAAGTCAGTCCCAGTTTGGTTTTGCCGGGGGGGTGTACATTGTGAGTATGTTACAGCCTTGTTTTTTGTTTTTATTTTTAGGAGGTAAAGCGGGATCTTGGCAGTCCAGGACCAGCTGCCTAGGTGAGCATTGACTGGTGGATGGAAGCTGCTGTCATTGCTCAGGTCTCAATTTCTGGTGTAACTCTAACATCCACTGTTTAATTTACTTTCATTTTAGGTGGTCCACTTGCAAGATTTCCTGGTCCTGGATGCCAGTGGCTTGGTGGGTATCAGCTTGAGCTTTATGTATTACTGAGTTCTGTTAGATTGCGGTGATTGTGTTTTCTCAGTGACTCAGCCTGCTGTTTTCTTTGTGTCTTTGCAGGTGCTGCCACTGTCCTACACATGCCAAGGATTAGGGGCAAGCGGGTACGTTGGCTTTTAGGCATTAGGGGTGATCCATAGGCATGGGGTGTGTTGCAGCATGCTAAATGTGTACCTTTTCCTTTTGCAGGTACCCTCTGGGTAGACTGTGGAGCCAAATCAGTATCTGAGGTGAGTTGGGGCAGAGGTGCTTGGAAAGCCTGGGGATTAGTTTCCTGTCACACAATTTTCACAGTTTGTACTTTGTTGTCTTAGGTATTGAGAGGAGGTGCGGAGCCTAAGTTTGGATACGGCAGCGCCGAAGTCCTCGGAGGATGGATTTTGTCCGCTCGTCTTCCAAAAGATAAGTGTTGGGGCTTGTGTTTGGGTGCAGGGGAAAGAACTTTGCAAGTGGGAGGCAATTTCACATTAGCTTAGAAGAGAGGGCCCTAGTGGGATGGGTCCCTCTGAAGTAACGGGAGAGGGTTTCCCCTCGGTCTCGCTGGAGCATTTGCTGGGCAGGGCAGTTCAGCATTCTAGCGTGTTTTGCGTCGTCAGCAGTCTTTGAGTCTCGGCGGCCTAGCGGACGTTTTCACCCGACGAGGTCGCCTTTCGTCCGGAGGCATCGCCACGGTCACCCGGCAGTCATCGCTTTCTTCACTCGGCTTCCCGAGCTTCTGGAGTGTCCTCTTAACAGCTTAGGCACTTAGTCTAGTGAGCAGTTTTGTTTGTATTGACTTGGAACTGACTATGTTTGTCTTGCAAGTGACTATGTTTGTTTTGTATTGCAAGTGACTATGTTTGTTTTGTATTGCAAGTGACTATGTTTGTTTTGTATTGCCAGTGACTCTGTTTGTATTGCATTGCAAGTGACTCTGTATTGTATTGCATTGCCAGTGACTCTGTATTGCATTGCCAGTGACTCTGTATTGTATTGCAAGTGACTGTGTTTGTATTGTATTGCATGTGACTCTGTTTGTATTGTATTGCATGTGACTCTGTTTGTATTGTATTGCATGTGACTCTGTTTGTATTGTATTGCCTGTGACTCTGTTTGTATTGCATTGCCAGTGACTCTGTTTGTATTGCACTGCCAGTGACTCTGTTTGTATTGTATTGCAAGTGACTCTGTTTGTATTGTATTGCAAGTGACTCTGTTTGTATTGTATTGCCAGTGACTCTGTTTGTATTGCAAGTGACTCTGTTTGTATTGTATTGCAAGTGACTCTGTATTGTATTGCATTGCCAGTGACTCTGTATTGTATTGCAAGTGACTGTGTTTGTATTGTATTGCCAGTGACTCTGTTTGTATTGTATTGCCTGTGACTCTGTTTGTATTGTATTGCCTGTGACTCTGTTTGTATTGCATTGCCAGTGACTCTGTTTGTATTGCACTGCCAGTGACTCTGTTTGTATTGTATTGCAAGTGACTCTGTTTGTATTGTATTGCCAGTGACTCTGTTTGTATTGTATTGCCAGTGACTCTGTATTGTATTGCATTGCCAGTGACTCTGTATTGTATTGCATTGCCAGTGACTCTGTATTGTATTGCATTGCCAGTGACTCTGTATTGTATTGTATTGCCAGTGACTCTGTATTGTATTGCACTGACAGTGACTCTGTATTGTATTGCACTGACAGTGACTCTGTTTGTATTGCACTGACAGTGACTCTGTTTGTATTGCAAGTGACTCTGTTTGCATTGCACTGCCAGTGACTCTGTTTGCGTTGCAAGTGACTGTTTGTATTGCACTGTAAGTCACTGTGCTTGTATTGCACTCAAAGTCACTGTGCTTGTATTGCACTCAAAGTCACTGTGCTTGTATTGTATTGAAAGTGACTGTGTTTGTATTGCACTCTAAGTCATGATGTTGCTGTATCCTACTGTATGACTTATGCTTGAGCTGCCCTGCCCTGGCACAGTCACAGTTAGGTAGAAGAGTTGTAGGGCTTTGCAGTTCATCTTTTTTCTGTGGAGTTTTGGGTAGAGAAGGTATGGGCCCTGAGGGGGGATGATGCCTAGCTGTCAGGTAACCACTTGTTGACCACCTGTCATTGTCTTGCAGGTCTCCGGGCAGGCTTAGTCTCTCTGTGGTTGCTGATGCTACGGAGTCTCTTGGAATCTACTGGGTAAGCTGAAGAGTGACTGTGTATGTCTGAGACTTGTCTGTCTGCTTGGGTTTGCCTGTGCGAGTGTGTGTGCTGACTGGTTCTAACCTTGTGTGTGTGACTTTTGCCTTCCAGGTTTTTCAACACATTTTAAATTTAGAATAAAAAATCCCCAGCCGGGGGGGTTTTTTTTTTTTTCCCCCCGGCTGGGTTTTTTTTTCCTCGGTCCCGGCCGGTCTGCGAGGCGACGTTCATCGCCAAAGTTTGGGCGCCGACGGCCTAGGGACCGGGGTTTTCGTCAGGCAGGCTGATTTTTTCAGGGCTCCCGGGAACCACGTTCCCGAGGAGCGGTGCGAGTGTGTGCTGATGGTAGGGGATTGAGAGGTGAGAGAGGGTGGGTTTGTGTGCATGTTGACTGGTTCTAACCTTGTGTGTGTGACTTTTGCCTTCCAGGTTTTTCAACACATTTTAAACTTAGAATAAAAAATCCCCAGCCGGGGGGGTTTTTTTTTTTTTTCCCCCCGGCTGGGTTTTTTTTTCCTCGGTCCCGGCCGGTCTGCGAGGCGACGTTCATCGCCAAAGTTTGGGCGCCGACGGCCTAGGGACCGGGGTTTTCGTCAGGCAGGCTGATTTTTTCAGGGCTCCCGGGAACCACGTTCCCGAGGAGCGTTGCGAGTGTGTGCTGACTGTAGGGGATTGAGAGGCGAGAGAGGGTGCACGGTGCGCATGCTGAAGGAGGTGTGTGCGGTGGACGATTGTTATGTTTTATGTGTGCTGCTTTTGTTTTGGGTTTCCTGTAACAATAAAACAAGATATAATGAGTGTTTCAGATTTTGAAAAATGGTTCTATTGTGTTAATAGTCATTTGGCTTGTATTGCCTTGTATTGTTCTGTATTGGCATTTGCTGCTGTATTTCAATGTATTGCTCTGTATGTAAATTGTAATTTTATAGGTGTGCCTATGGACTGTATCTGTATTTGCATTGGTATCTGTTGTTTCTGTATGTTTACTAAAGTGTAAAGAAACCCATTCATGCAATAAAAGCTGAATATACCCTAATAAAGATGCCCCCCTGCCCCCCCAATAAAGATACCCCG
>NW_027094424.1:0-2500 GCF_029207755.1 Chamaea fasciata
GACGGACGGACGGCTCTCCGCGCGCCTCGCTTTCCTCCTCCTCCTCCTCCTCCCTCCTCTCCCCCTTCCCTCGCGCGCGCGGGCGCCAGGGCCTGGGGGTGGCGGGAGAGAGCGAGAAGAGACGGACGCGCGGAGACGGAGACCCCATCCCGGAGACGAGAACCGAATAGGAGCCCGGCGGAGACGGCCCCGCGCGGCAACCGGCCGGGCCGGCGGCGCGACGGCCTCGGCGGGGAGAGAGGAGGGAAAGCGACGGCGCCCTCAACGCCCCGAGACGCGACGACAGGGAGGGCGGGGGAGGGAGCGCGGGGGTCCCACCCCCGTCCCCGGCGCTCGCGCCCCGCGCGCGCGCGGCAGCACGGCACGGTACCCTCGCGGTACCCACCCGCAGACAGCCGCCCGCACGGGGGGGAGCCCGGGGGCGAGGCCCGCGCCTCGCCTCCCCCTTCCGAGCCCTCTCTCTCGCGCCTCCTCGGCGGCGCTCGCGACGCCGTCGCTCGCTCTCTCCCCGGCCGCCGCGCCGCGCGGCGCGGCGCCGGCGAGGACGAGCTCCGCCCCAGCGGCTCGCTCCGGGAGCGGGGAGCTACGGAGCGCTCCCCGAGTCTGCACTTAGGGGGACGAAGGCCCTGCGCGGTGCCGACGACCGCGACGACGACGGCCCGCCGGGCCGCGTGGGACGAGGACGGCGGCCGCCGAGGAAAAAGCGCTTCCCTCGCCGACGCGCCCGCCTCCCTTCCCTCCGGGCACCGGCCGGCCGCCGCCGCCGCCGCCGCCGCCGGCCGCCGCGGACGACGGGCCTGCGAGGCGACCCCAGCCGCGCCGCCGGGGTGAGCCCCCCCGGGACGGCGATTGATCGTCAAGCGACGCTCAGACAGGCGTAGCCCCGGGAGGAACCCGGGGCCGCAAGTGCGTTCGAAGTGTCGATGATCAATGTGTCCTGCAATTCACATTAATTCTCGCAGCTAGCTGCGTTCTTCATCGACGCACGAGCCGAGTGATCCACCGCTAAGAGTTGTCTGGCTTTCGGCACCGACCCCGCGCGCGCGGAGGGGCCGGGACCGCTCGCGTGAAGCGGCCCCCTTTTTTGCTTGCGGCGAGGACGCCGTGGCGGCGCGCCTCGCTCCGAACCGTACCGGCACACGTGAACGGAGGAAAAGGAGGAGGAGGGGGGGAAACGCCCCCCCCGCACGAAACGGTCCGAAGGCCGGCCGGCCGAAAGGCGGGGAGGCCCGCGCCCCCGACCGCCTCCCCCCGCGAGGGGAGACGCCGCCTACGCGCGAGGACCTTCGGAGGCGGCCCAGGCGCCCGGGCTCGGCCCGGTCTCCGCACGGAGGGCGCGCCGCGCGGCGCGCGCCGGACCGCGGGGGCGCGGCGCCCCGCCCGGCCACTTTCACGGGACGACGCGCTCACCTGAGCCGGGGGCGCGGCCGTCGGCCCCCGCTCGCGCTTTTTCCCTTTTCCCCTCGACCGCTCCGCGGACTCGCGCCGCGCCGCCGCCCCGGAGACGCGGCCGACCCGCTCTCCCCAGCGGCCTTACGACGCCCGAGAACGACGCGCGGCGACCGCCGCCTCGCCGACGCGCCCCCGGCGGGACCGCTCCCGCCGCGAGGCCGGCGCCTCTGCCGGCCGCGCTCCGCCGCCGGCGCCGGCGCCGGAGGCGAGGCGCCGCCGCGTCCCGAGCCGGCACCGCGGGCGCCCGGGGCCTGCCGGGCGGCAGACCCGCCGCCTCTGCGGCCGCACTCCCGGGACCGCCCCCCGCCTCTTCGCGCCGCCGGGAACCCCCTGTTCCGCGGGGCACGCGCCCGGCGGAAGGCGTGACGGGGCCGAGCCCGGGGGGGCAACGCCCGCCCTCCTCGCTTCCGCTCAGAGAACGGGCGGGTGCGCGCCCCCGCGGCCGCCCGCACCGCCTTCCGTTCGGCCCGCGCGCGGCCCGGGAAAGGGCGACGGGGAAGCGACGGGCGGGGCCCGGGCCGGGACCGCCGCAGGCGACGGCGGCCGCCTTCCGGCCGACCGTCCCCCCGGAGGGGGGACACCCGCCGAGCGGCGACGCCGCCGCTCGGCCGCGGGGTCGCCGTGCACTCGTCGGCGTCCGGCCACGGAGGGACCGGGCAGAGCGCTCGCCCGGGCGGGCCAGCGGCCGAGCCAAGGACGGCCGGCGGGCGGCGCCGCCGGCGCCTTCCGGGAGAAGGAAGGCCGTCGAGGGGAGAGGCGCCGCCGCGCCCGAAGCGGCGCCGCGACGCGACGCCGCCGCGGCGGCCGAGGAAAGGGAGCGCGGCGGGCTCCGGCGGCCCAAACCCCGCAGCTGAGGCAAGGCGGAGGGCACGCGCCCTCCGCCGGCAGTCGCGCCCGCATTCGAGGCGGGGGGGCGGGGTCCGGCCCCGCGGCCGACCCGGCCACACGCCGCGGCCTCTCCGCCGAGGCCGGGCCGCGGAGAGGGGGGGGCAGGGCGCCCCTCCCCGGCGCGGCGCGGGTTGGCCCCGCGCGCACGGCGGGACGACGG
>NW_027094424.1:7500-12500 GCF_029207755.1 Chamaea fasciata
GCAAACGAGGCCCGCGCCTCTTACTCCTCGCTCTCTCTCGTTTCTCTTTCCTCCACACCTCCGCCACCGCATTTTCTCGCTCTCTCTCTTCCCTTCGCCTGCACGGCCCACGACCCTTCGTCGCGCACGCTTCTCGGTGCCGCGGCTTAAGGCCGCGAGAGAAAAACAACGGAAAGAAAAAAAAAAAAAAAAAAAGCCGGGCGGGCGGCCCCCACTCCGCCCGCAGGCCTAAAAAGCGGACCCCGCGTGCAAAACCCAGCCCCCGAGCCGGCAGCCACGGCAGCCGGGGCAGGCCCGACACCACGGGCCGCCCGGGCCTAGCGGCTCGATCGCGCCGGTCACCACCCGACGGGAGGGCGGGGCGCCGCCGCCCCGCCCGCGACGTATCTCGGGGCACTCTGTCGGGTTCGGGGTCCGCAGGGCCGAGGCGGCCCGGCCACCGCGGCCGGCCGCCAGCCACGCAGAAAAACTCGGCCCGCTCCGCGGGCTCCCCGGCTTAAGGCCGAGGAAGGGGGTCTCGAACAACGCACGGCTCCGGGAGGGAGGGAGAGCGGGGTGCCGCCACCCCGCGCACCCCTCGCCGCTCGTCGGCCGACTCCCGTCACCGAGCCCCTGGAGCAACCGGGCAGGACGAGGCAAGGCCGCGCGCCCCACAGCACGTCCCCGCGGCACTTCCGACACGGACGACACACGCTGGGCAAAACAAGTCGGGAGGCGCGAGGAACGAGGCGGCGCCACCTCGGCAAGCCGGGCCCGTCCTCGGGGCTCTCGGGAAAGGCCGGGGGAGAAAAGGCCCCGGCGGCCTCGACACCGCCGAGCCCCGGTGTCACGCACCCTTCGTCGAGCCGTCGGCAGCCGACCGCAAAGAGCACGGCCGGCCGGAAAAGAACGCACCCGCGGGCAGGGCGGGGCGCCGGCTTAAGGCCGGGCAGCAAAAGGGACGAGGCGCCGCCGCCTCGCCCGCCACCATCCCCGGAGGGAATACACACTTTGGGGAGGGGAGGGCCCTCGCCCCACCCCTGAAGTCAACAACCGGACCGAAGAGGAACACGGCTCGCGGCCCTTTTCTCTCCTCCTCTCGGGCTCTGTCTCTCTCTCTCAACCCTTGTCTCTCTGTACCTCACACGGTTCTGTACCCATTCTCGATGGGCAAGACGGGGGGACCGGGACAGAGCCACGCGACTCGTCCCGCGTCAGGCGGCGCACTCTTTTTCCTTCCCTTCGCGCCGGCGACCGCACGCGCGGCCGCCGCTCTCGCGTCCGCCTCGGACACAGGCACTGCACCAGCCTGCGGGGATGCGGCCCGTCACACCCGCTCCCAGTAGACGGACAGACGGGTCCGAGGCCCCGAGCGCCTCCAAGACGTCGAGTCGACGCCACCGGGGCGCGGCGCCGGCGTGCGCCGCCGCCGACCTAGACGTAACCGGAGGATGGCGAGAACAGCGACCCCTTGGTGGACTTCCAGCCGCGCTGCGGAAAGCAGGTCTACCCGGCCCCCCCGCGGAAATCCGCCAAAGTCCAGCCGAAGCGGGGAAGACCTGGTCGCCGCGTCGCCGCGTCGCCGCCGCGGCCGCCCCGCCGGCCTCTCCGCCGGCGGCCTCCCCGCCCCGGAGCCGGGTAAGACCTGGCCGGCCGGGGCCGCCCCGGAAGCGGGGCTAGACCTGTTCTCCGCGTCGCCGCCCGCCGCCGCCGCCGCCACCTCTCCGCCGCCGGCCTCTCCACCCCGGAGCCGGCTCGGCCTGGCCTTCCGGGACCGCCCCCGAAGCGGGGTAGACCTGTTCTCCGCGTCGCCGCCCGCTGCCGCCGGCCTCCCCGCCCCGGGGCCGGCTCGGCCTGGCCTGCCGGGGCCACCCCCGAAGCGGGGTAGACCTGTTCTCCGCGTCGCCGCCCGCTGCCGCCGGCCTCTCCGCCCCGGAGCCGGCTCGGCCAGGCCTGCCGGGGCCGCCCCCGAAGCGGGGTAGACCTGTTCTCCGCGTCGCCGCCCGCTGCCGCCGGCCTCTCCGCCCCGGGGCCGGCTCGGCCAGGCCTGCCGTGGCCGCCCCCGGAGCGGGGTAGACCTGTTCTCCGCGTCGCCGCCCGCCGCCGCCGCCGCCACCTCTCCGCCGCCGGCCTCTCCGCCCCGGAGCCGGGTAGGCCCGGCCGGCCGGGGCCGCCCCGGGAGCGGGGCTAGACCTGTTCTCCGCGTCGCAGCCGCCCGCCGCCGGCTCTCCGCCGCCGGCCTCACCGCCCCGGAGCCGGGTAGGCCCGGCCGGCCGGGGCCGCCCCGGGAGCGGGGCTAGACCTGTTCTCCGCGTCGCCGCCCGCCGCCGCCGCCGCCACCTCTCCGCCGCCGGCCTCTCCGCCCCGGAGCCGGCTCGGCCTGGCCTGCCGGGGCCGCCCCGGGAGCGGGGCTAGACCTGTTCTCCGCGTCGCCGCGGCGCCGCCGCCGCCACCTCTCTGCCGCCGGCCTCTCCGCCCCGGAGCCGGGTAGGCCCGGCCGGCCGGGGCCGCCCCGGGAGCGGGGCTAGACCTGTTCTCCGCGTCGCCGCCGCCCGCCGCCGGCTCTCCGCCGCCGGCCTCTCCGCCCCGGAGCCGGGTAGGCCCGGCCGGCCGTGGCCGCTCCGGGAGCGGGGCTAGACCTGTTCTCCGCGTCGCCGCCCGCCGCCGCCGCCGCCGCCGCCTCTCCGCCGCCGGCCTCTCCGCCCCGGAGCCGGGTAGGCCCGGCCGGCCGGGGCCGCCCCGGGAGCGGGGCTAGACCTGTTCTCCGCGTCGCCACCGTGGCCGCCCCGCCGGCCTCCCCGCCGCCGGCCTCACCGCCCCGGAGCCGGGTAGGCCCGGCCGGCCGGGGCCGCCCCGGGAGCGGGGCTAGACCCGTTCTCCGCGTCGCCGCCGCGGCGCCGCGACCTCTCCGCCGCCGGCCTCTCCGCCCCGGAGCCGGGTAGAGACGGCGTCCCGGGGCCGCCCCGGGAGCGGGGCTAGACCTGTTCTCCGCGTCGCCGCCGCGGCGCCCCGCCGGGCTCTCCGGCGGCGGCCGGCGGCCGCGCCTGGCCCCCGAGCGGGCTAGACCTGGCCTCCCGACGAGGCCGCTCTCTCTCGCGACCAACACCTATTTTCGACCGACTCCTCTCTCCCCCCTCCCCCCTTTCTTTTTTATTATTTTCTCATTTTTTACATGTGCTGGAAGAACGGCTCTCCCTCTGGCTCGGGACAAGAAGCTTTTCTGGGGAACAATACTCTCGGCAAACTGGAATTCATTTCCTTTCCCGCCCAGAGCCCTCCCGGCCGGCTGCGCCCCGCCCGGCCCTCGGCCCACTGACACGCCGTGCCGCCAAAAGGTCGTGGCCCGCCCGCCCCCTCCCCCCCCCCACCCCCTCCCCCCCGGGATTCTACGCGGCCCCGCCCCCCCACCACAACCTATGGGGAAACAGCTGGGAAGGGGCAGCAGGGACGTGCGGGCCGAACCTGGCACCACGCCGCCGGCACCCCGCCCCGCCTCGTCCCGCCCCAGTCCGCGCCCCGCCCCGCCCCGCCCCGCCCCCGGCCCCGAACCCCGCCCCCCCTCCACGCTCCCTCCCCCCCGACCGAGGCCGTGGCGGGGCGGCGGGCAAGCGGGCGGCCGCTTTCCGGCCGGTTCTTTCACGGTCCGCAGAGGTCTTCGGCCCTCGGCGCGGGTCCAGGGGGCCGTGGGGGCTCGAGGCCGAGGCGCCCGGGGCCGGCACGAAGGCGCCGGCACGAAGCCCGCGTTCGCGGAGATGGACACGGTGACACACACGGCCCCTCCCCCCGCCCCCCCTTTCCCCCACGCTCACGCCCCGATGCCGCCCTCTCGTGCTGCCACACGCACACACCCCCCTCACGCCCACACACACACACACACACACACACACACACACACACACAGAGGCAGGCAGGAAGGCAGGCAGGCAGGCAGGCGGGTGCGCAGGCACCCTTAGAGTCGCATGCCCTCTCTCCCCGCCCCGAGCCCGCTCCTGCCCCTGCCCTGTGTGCGGCTGCCGCCCATCAGCGGCCGAGGGGGGGCACCCCGCCCTCCACCCTCGGCTTCCTCGGCGCCCCCTTCAGCCGTCTCCCGCCCCCACCTTCAGCCGTCTCCCGCCCCCGCCCGGCGACGGCTGGGGGCGCCCCGCCCTCCACCCTCAGCCTCCCTGGCGCCGCTTTCAAACTTTTCCCGCCCGCGGCTCTTCTCCCGTCGACGCGGTCGGCGCAGCGGCAGCGGCGGCAGGGCGAGGAGCAGGCTGACAGGCGCCGAGGCGGCCAGGGCCTCGGCCGGGCGGCCCAGGAGAGCCGGTCCACCCAGGGCTCGGGCGAGCCAGGTCCGAAGGCCGGCCGCGGACGCCAACGGGTCTAGCCAGGGTAAGGTCGGCCGGGGAACACGGGTCCGCCCGGGATCTGAGCATCGGGTCCCGACTCGGGCCCGGGACAGCCGGTCTGGGCAGGAGCCGAGCGGCAGGTCCAAAGGCCGGCGGCGGAACACAGGTCTACCCAGGGGATTTGCAGCCACGGAGCAGGTGCTGCCGCCGACAACAGGTCTACCCCAGGAAACAACTCCGGCCGCGGACAGCTGGTCTACCCCAGGAACTAAGGCCGGCCGCGGACAGAAGGTCTACCCTTCGGAAACGACGCCGGCCGCGGACAGCTGGTCTACCCCGCGGCCTTCGGCAGCCAGGGACCAAGGCCGTCCGCGGACAGAAGGTCTACCCCAAGAAACGAGGCCGGCCGCGGACAGAAGGTCTACCCCGGGGCAGTCGGCAGCCAGGGACTAAGTCCGGCCGCGGACACCAGGTCTACCCCAGGAAACGACTCCGGCCGCGGACAGCGGGTCTACCAAGGGGGCCTTCGGCAGCCAGGGACCAAGTCCGGTCGCGGACAGCAGGTCTACCCCGGGGCAGTCGGCAGCCAGGGACCAAGTCCGGCCGCGGACAGCTGGTCTACCCCGGGGCCGTCGGCAGCCAGGGACCAAGTCCGGCCGCGGACAGCAGGTCTACCCCGGGGCATCCGGCAGC
>NW_027094424.1:20000-22500 GCF_029207755.1 Chamaea fasciata
CGCGCGCGGAGGGGCCGGGACCGCTCGCGTGAAGCGGCCCCCTTTTTTGCTTGCGGCGAGGACGCCGTGGCGGCGCGCCTCGCTCCGAACCGTACCGGCACACGTGAACGGAGGAAAAGGAGGAGGAGGGGGGGAAACGCCCCCCCCGCACGAAACGGTCCGAAGGCCGGCCGGCCGAAAGGCGGGGAGGCCCGCGCCCCCGACCGCCTCCCCCCGCGAGGGGAGACGCCGCCTACGCGCGAGGACCTTCGGAGGCGGCCCAGGCGCCCGGGCTCGGCCCGGTCTCCGCACGGAGGGCGCGCCGCGCGGCGCGCGCCGGACCGCGGGGGCGCGGCGCCCCGCCCGGCCACTTTCACGGGACGACGCGCTCACCTGAGCCGGGGGCGCGGCCGTCGGCCCCCGCTCGCGCTTTTTCCCTTTTCCCCTCGACCGCTCCGCGGACTCGCGCCGCGCCGCCGCCCCGGAGACGCGGCCGACCCGCTCTCCCCAGCGGCCTTACGACGCCCGAGAACGACGCGCGGCGACCGCCGCCTCGCCGACGCGCCCCCGGCGGGACCGCTCCCGCCGCGAGGCCGGCGCCTCTGCCGGCCGCGCTCCGCCGCCGGCGCCGGCGCCGGAGGCGAGGCGCCGCCGCGTCCCGAGCCGGCACCGCGGGCGCCCGGGGCCTGCCGGGCGGCAGACCCGCCGCCTCTGCGGCCGCACTCCCGGGACCGCCCCCCGCCTCTTCGCGCCGCCGGGAACCCCCTGTTCCGCGGGGCACGCGCCCGGCGGAAGGCGTGACGGGGCCGAGCCCGGGGGGGCAACGCCCGCCCTCCTCGCTTCCGCTCAGAGAACGGGCGGGTGCGCGCCCCCGCGGCCGCCCGCACCGCCTTCCGTTCGGCCCGCGCGCGGCCCGGGAAAGGGCGACGGGGAAGCGACGGGCGGGGCCCGGGCCGGGACCGCCGCAGGCGACGGCGGGCGCCTTGCGGCCGACCGTCCCCCCGGAGGGGGGACACCCGCCGAGCGGCGACGCCGCCGCTCGGCCGCGGGGTCGCCGTGCACTCGTCGGCGTCCGGCCACGGAGGGACCGGGCAGAGCGCTCGCCCGGGCGGGCCAGCGGCCGAGCCAAGGACGGCCGGCGGGCGGCGCCGCCGGCGCCTTCCGGGAGAAGGAAGGCCGTCGAGGGGAGAGGCGCCGCCGCGCCCGAAGCGGCGCCGCGACGCGACGCCGCCGCGGCGGCCGAGGAAAGGGAGCGCGGCGGGCTCCGGCGGCCCAAACCCCGCAGCTGAGGCAAGGCGGAGGGCACGCGCCCTCCGCCGGCAGTCGCGCCCGCATTCGAGGCGGGGGGGCGGGGTCCGGCCCCGCGGCCGACCCGGCCACACGCCGCGGCCTCTCCGCCGAGGCCGGGCCGCGGAGAGGGGGGGGCAGGGCGCCCCTCCCCGGCGCGGCGCGGGTTGGCCCCGCGCGCGCGGCGGGACGACGGCGGCAACGACGACGACGACGACGACCAGGAGGCGCGGCCGGTCGCAACGGAACGCGCCGCCGCAGGGGATCGGCGGGAGTGGCTCCCCACCCCTTCGAGGGCGCCCGCGCCACCGCCCGGCACACCTGCCGCCGCCGCCGCCGCCGTCGCCACCGCCGCCGCCGCCGGCGGCGGGCCCGCGCCGAACCGCCCGAGTCTTTGAACCTCCGCCCGGGCTCGGCGGCCTTTCGGCCCCCCCGGCTTCCTTCGGCGTTTGGCGACGCCGAGGCGAGGAGACCGGCGGACCGCCGAGACGCGGAGCGCTAGGTACCTGGCCCTGGGGCGAGGGAAACGACCTGCATGGCCCCGCCGGGGTGCCTCCCCCACTGCCGCCCTCGGGGGAGCGTCCGCCGGCGGGGGCGCGCCCGACATCCGCCGCCTTCGCCGCGGCGTCCGTCTCGGGACCCCGGGGTTCCCCTCAGTAACCCGGCACCGCGCCCGAGACGACGGCCGCGGCTCGGGCCGCCCCGCCGGAGCGGGGACGCGGCCCGGCCGCCCGAGAACCTCGCGCGCCCGCAAGCGCGACCCGGAACGCCCGGAGGCCCGGGAGCCCCTCTCCTCTTCCGCGCCAGCGGCGGGGGCCCGTTCGGCCGAGAGCGGGAGGACGGGGGGGCGGGGGATTTCGCCGGGCGGCGAAAGCCACCCACCACCCACCAGCCCCCACTCCCCGGTGCGGGAAGGGCCGGAGGAGCCGCCTCCTTCTCCGATCCCCGAAGGCTTCTCGGGCGTCCCCTTTTCTCCCTCGCCTTTAGCCCTCGCCCGCCGAGGCGGCGACGGCCGGGACGGCCGACCGTCGCCCGACGGACAGAAGGAGCGAGGGGAAGGGGCGGGTGAGCCTCCGCGAGGGGCCGCTGCCGAGGCGACCCCTCCTCCCCGGCACACGCGGGCCGGCCCCTTTAGCGCGGCGAGAAGGAAGACCCGGGCTCGGGAGAACTCGGGCCGCGCCCGCGACCGGCGTTCGGCGGCGCCGGCCGCTGCGGCGAGGCTTCGGGGGCCGGC
>NW_027094424.1:27500-32500 GCF_029207755.1 Chamaea fasciata
CGAAGAGGAACACGGCTCGCGGCCCTTTTCTCTCCTCCTCTCGGGCTCTGTCTCTCTCTCTCAACCCTTGTCTCTCTGTACCTCACACGGTTCTGTACCCATTCTCGATGGGCAAGACGGGGGGACCGGGACAGAGCCACGCGACTCGTCCCGCGTCAGGCGGCGCACTCTTTTTCCTTCCCTTCGCGCCGGCGACCGCACGCGCGGCCGCCGCTCTCGCGTCCGCCTCGGACACAGGCACTGCACCAGCCTGCGGGGATGCGGCCCGTCACACCCGCTCCCAGTAGACGGACAGACGGGTCCGAGGCCCCGAGCGCCTCCAAGACGTCGAGTCGACGCCACCGGGGCGCGGCGCCGGCGTGCGCCGCCGCCGACCTAGACGTAACCGGAGGATGGCGAGAACAGCGACCCCTTGGTGGACTTCCAGCCGCGCTGCGGAAAGCAGGTCTACCCGGCCCCCCCGCGGAAATCCGCCAAAGTCCAGCCGAAGCGGGGAAGACCTGGTCGCCGCGTCGCCGCCCGCCGCCGCGGCCGCCCCGCCGGCCTCTCCGCCGGCGGCCTCCCCGCCCCGGAGCCGGGTAAGACCTGGCCGGCCGGGGCCGCCCCGGAAGCGGGGCTAGACCTGTTCTCCGCGTCGCCGCCCGCCGCCGCCGCCGCCACCTCTCCGCCGCCGGCCTCTCCACCCCGGAGCCGGCTCGGCCTGGCCTTCCGGGACCGCCCCCGAAGCGGGGTAGACCTGTTCTCCGCGTCGCCGCCCGCTGCCGCCGGCCTCCCCGCCCCGGGGCCGGCTCGGCCTGGCCTGCCGGGGCCACCCCCGAAGCGGGGTAGACCTGTTCTCCGCGTCGCCGCCCGCTGCCGCCGGCCTCTCCGCCCCGGAGCCGGCTCGGCCAGGCCTGCCGGGGCCGCCCCCGAAGCGGGGTAGACCTGTTCTCCGCGTCGCCGCCCGCTGCCGCCGGCCTCTCCGCCCCGGGGCCGGCTCGGCCAGGCCTGCCGTGGCCGCCCCCGGAGCGGGGTAGACCTGTTCTCCGCGTCGCCGCCCGCCGCCGCCGCCGCCACCTCTCCGCCGCCGGCCTCTCCGCCCCGGAGCCGGGTAGGCCCGGCCGGCCGGGGCCGCCCCGGGAGCGGGGCTAGACCTGTTCTCCGCGTCGCAGCCGCCCGCCGCCGGCTCTCCGCCGCCGGCCTCACCGCCCCGGAGCCGGGTAGGCCCGGCCGGCCGGGGCCGCCCCGGGAGCGGGGCTAGACCTGTTCTCCGCGTCGCCGCCCGCCGCCGCCGCCGCCACCTCTCCGCCGCCGGCCTCTCCGCCCCGGAGCCGGCTCGGCCTGGCCTGCCGGGGCCGCCCCGGGAGCGGGGCTAGACCTGTTCTCCGCGTCGCCGCGGCGCCGCCGCCGCCACCTCTCTGCCGCCGGCCTCTCCGCCCCGGAGCCGGGTAGGCCCGGCCGGCCGGGGCCGCCCCGGGAGCGGGGCTAGACCTGTTCTCCGCGTCGCCGCCGCCCGCCGCCGGCTCTCCGCCGCCGGCCTCTCCGCCCCGGAGCCGGGTAGGCCCGGCCGGCCGTGGCCGCTCCGGGAGCGGGGCTAGACCTGTTCTCCGCGTCGCCGCCCGCCGCCGCCGCCGCCGCCGCCTCTCCGCCGCCGGCCTCTCCGCCCCGGAGCCGGGTAGGCCCGGCCGGCCGGGGCCGCCCCGGGAGCGGGGCTAGACCTGTTCTCCGCGTCGCCACCGTGGCCGCCCCGCCGGCCTCCCCGCCGCCGGCCTCACCGCCCCGGAGCCGGGTAGGCCCGGCCGGCCGGGGCCGCCCCGGGAGCGGGGCTAGACCCGTTCTCCGCGTCGCCGCCGCGGCGCCGCGACCTCTCCGCCGCCGGCCTCTCCGCCCCGGAGCCGGGTAGAGACGGCGTCCCGGGGCCGCCCCGGGAGCGGGGCTAGACCTGTTCTCCGCGTCGCCGCCGCGGCGCCCCGCCGGGCTCTCCGGCGGCGGCCGGCGGCCGCGCCTGGCCCCCGAGCGGGCTAGACCTGGCCTCCCGACGAGGCCGCTCTCTCTCGCGACCAACACCTATTTTCGACCGACTCCTCTCTCCCCCCTCCCCCCTTTCTTTTTTATTATTTTCTCATTTTTTACATGTGCTGGAAGAACGGCTCTCCCTCTGGCTCGGGACAAGAAGCTTTTCTGGGGAACAATACTCTCGGCAAACTGGAATTCATTTCCTTTCCCGCCCAGAGCCCTCCCGGCCGGCTGCGCCCCGCCCGGCCCTCGGCCCACTGACACGCCGTGCCGCCAAAAGGTCGTGGCGCGCCCGCCCCCTCCCCCCCCCCCCCCCCCCCGGGATTCTACGCGGCCCCGCCCCCCCACCACAACCTATGGGGAAACAGCTGGGAAGGGGCAGCAGGGACGTGCGGGCCGAACCTGGCACCACGCCGCCGGCACCCCGCCCCGCCTCGTCCCGCCCCAGTCCGCGCCCCGCCCCGCACCGCCCCGCCCCCGGCCCCGAACCCCGCCCCCCCTCCACGCTCCCTCCCCCCCCGACCGAGGCCGTGGCGGGGCGGCGGGCAAGCGGGCGGCCGCTTTCCGGCCGGTTCTTTCACGGTCCGCAGAGGTCTTCGGCCCTCGGCGCGGGTCCAGGGGGCCGTGGGGGCTCGAGGCCGAGGCGCCCGGGGCCGGCACGAAGGCGCCGGCACGAAGCCCGCGTTCGCGGAGATGGACACGGTGACACACACGGCCCCTCCCCCCGCCCCCCCTTTCCCCCACGCTCACGCCCCGATGCCGCCCTCTCGTGCTGCCACACGCACACACCCCCTCACGCCCACACACACACACACACACACACACACACACACACACACACACACACACAGAGGCAGGCAGGAAGGCAGGCAGGCAGGCAGGCGGGTGCGCAGGCACCCTTAGAGTCGCATGCCCTCTCTCCCCGCCCCGAGCCCGCTCCTGCCCCTGCCCTGTGTGCGGCTGCCGCCCATCAGCGGCCGAGGGGGGGCACCCCGCCCTCCACCCTCGGCTTCCTCGGCGCCCCCTTCAGCCGTCTCCCGCCCCCACCTTCAGCCGTCTCCCGCCCCCGCCCGGCGACGGCTGGGGGCGCCCCGCCCTCCACCCTCAGCCTCCCTGGCGCCGCTTTCAAACTTTTCCCGCCCGCGGCTCTTCTCCCGTCGACGCGGTCGGCGCAGCGGCAGCGGCGGCAGGGCGAGGAGCAGGCTGACAGGCGCCGAGGCGGCCAGGGCCTCGGCCGGGCGGCCCAGGAGAGCCGGTCCACCCAGGGCTCGGGCGAGCCAGGTCCGAAGGCCGGCCGCGGACGCCAACGGGTCTAGCCAGGGTAAGGTCGGCCGGGGAACACGGGTCCGCCCGGGATCTGAGCATCGGGTCCCGACTCGGGCCCGGGACAGCCGGTCTGGGCAGGAGCCGAGCGGCAGGTCCAAAGGCCGGCGGCGGAACACAGGTCTACCCAGGGGATTTGCAGCCACGGAGCAGGTGCTGCCGCCGACAACAGGTCTACCCCAGGAAACAACTCCGGCCGCGGACAGCTGGTCTACCCCAGGAACTAAGGCCGGCCGCGGACAGAAGGTCTACCCTTCGGAAACGACGCCGGCCGCGGACAGCTGGTCTACCCCGCGGCCTTCGGCAGCCAGGGACCAAGGCCGTCCGCGGACAGAAGGTCTACCCCAAGAAACGAGGCCGGCCGCGGACAGAAGGTCTACCCCGGGGCAGTCGGCAGCCAGGGACTAAGTCCGGCCGCGGACACCAGGTCTACCCCAGGAAACGACTCCGGCCGCGGACAGCGGGTCTACCAAGGGGGCCTTCGGCAGCCAGGGACCAAGTCCGGTCGCGGACAGCAGGTCTACCCCGGGGCAGTCGGCAGCCAGGGACCAAGTCCGGCCGCGGACAGCTGGTCTACCCCGGGGCCGTCGGCAGCCAGGGACCAAGTCCGGCCGCGGACAGCAGGTCTACCCCGGGGCATCCGGCAGCCAGGGACCAAGTCCGGCCGCGGACAGCAGGTCTACCCCTTGGAAACGACGCCGGCCGCGGACAGAAGGTCTACCCCGGGGCAGTCGGCAGCCAGGGACTAAGTCCGGCCGCGGACACCAGGTCTACCCCTTGGAAACGACGCCGGCCGCGGACAGCTGGTCTACCCCGCGGCCTTCGGCAGCCAGGGACCAAGGCCGTCCGCGGACAGAAGGTCTACCCCGAAAACCGAGGCCGGCCGCGGACAGAAGGTCTACCCCGGGGCAGTCGGCAGCCAGGGACTAAGTCCGGCCGCGGACAACAGGTCTACCCCAGGAAACGACTCCGGCCGCGGACACCAGGTCTACCCCCAAAAAAACGACTCCGACCGCGGAAAGCAGGTCTACCCCGGGGCCGTCGGCAGCCAGGGATCAAGTCCGGCCGCGGACAGCTGGTCTACCCCGGGGCCGTCGGCAGCCAGGGACTAAGTCCGGCCGCGGACAGAAGGTCTACCCCAAGAAACGAGGCCGGCCGCGGAAAGCAGGTCTACCCCGGGGCAGTCGGCAGCCAGGGACCAAGTCCGGCCGCGGACAGCAGGTCTACCCCGGGGCCGTCGGCAGCCAGGGACCAAGTCCGGTCGCGGACAGCAGGTCTACCCCTAAGGGCCGGCTGCCAGGGACAAAGTCCGGCCGCGGACAGCAGGTCTACCCCGGGGCCGTCGGCAGCCAGGGATCAAGTCCGGCCGCGGACAGCCGGTCTACCCCTAAGGGCCGGCAGCCAGGGACTAAGTCCGGCCGCGGACAGCTGGTCTACCCCTAAGGGCCGGCTGCCAGGGACCAAGTCCGGCCGCGGACAGCAGGTCTACCCCGGGGCCGTCGGCAGCCAGGGACCAAGTCCGGCCGCGGACAGCAGGTCTACCCCGCGGCCTTCGGCAGCCAGGGACCAAGGCCGTCCGCGGACAGAAGGTCTACCCCTTGGAAACGAGGCCGGCCGCGGACAGAAGGTCTACCCCGCGGCCTTCGGCAGCCAGGGACCAAGGC
Organism: Chamaea fasciata; assembly: GCF_029207755.1. Taxonomy (NCBI): domain Eukaryota; kingdom Metazoa; phylum Chordata; class Aves; order Passeriformes; family Sylviidae; genus Chamaea; species Chamaea fasciata. The sequence continues at coordinate 32,483 of NW_027094424.1, forward strand.
CGTCCGCGGACAGAAGGT
>NW_027094424.1:45000-50000 GCF_029207755.1 Chamaea fasciata
CCGAGCACCCGGACACCGCCGTGGCTTGAGTCCCCGTGACGGGGAGCCCCGGAAGAGCCGGGCCGCCGGGGGCCCTCTCCGACGCCACCCGAAAAGCCTCATCGATCAGACGGAAGGCGGCCGCAGAAGCGGCCGCCGGGCCCCACGGCCACGCTTCCTGGGACAACAGACACGGCAACCCGGCCGCAGCGGAGGAGGAGCGCGGGGGGTGCCGCCACCCGCCCGCCCGACAGCGGCTGCGCAACGAGACCGAGGCGGCACGGGGCGCCGTCCGAGCGTGCGAGAAAGCGCCACCGACCACGCCGCGGGCCACCGGCTTTCGCCCGCCTCGCAGCGATCGGCTTGCCCTCCGGAAAAGCCGGGGGACGGCGGAAAAACAAAACAAAAAAAAAAGACAACAACAAACCAAAAAGCACCCACAGCAGCGCGTCAACGCGACCCGTGCTAAGCCACGGGGGTCGCGGGCCCGGGCAGAGGGTGGCAAACGAGGCCCGCGCCTCTTACTCCTCGCTCTCTCTCGTTTCTCTTTCCTCCACACCTCCGCCACCGCATTTTCTCGCTCTCTCTCTTCCCTTCGCCTGCACGGCCCACGACCCTTCGTCGCGCACGCTTCTCGGTGCCGCGGCTTAAGGCCGCGAGAGAAAAACAACGGAAAGAAAAAAAAAAAAAAAAAAAGCCGGGCGGGCGGCCCCCACTCCGCCCGCAGGCCTAAAAAGCGGACCCCGCGTGCAAAACCCAGCCCCCGAGCCGGCAGCCACGGCAGCCGGGGCAGGCCCGACACCACGGGCCGCCCGGGCCTAGCGGCTCGATCGCGCCGGTCACCACCCGACGGGAGGGCGGGGCGCCGCCGCCCCGCCCGCGACGTATCTCGGGGCACTCTGTCGGGTTCGGGGTCCGCAGGGCCGAGGCGGCCCGGCCACCGCGGCCGGCCGCCAGCCACGCAGAAAAACTCGGCCCGCTCCGCGGGCTCCCCGGCTTAAGGCCGAGGAAGGGGGTCTCGAACAACGCACGGCTCCGGGAGGGAGGGAGAGCGGGGTGCCGCCACCCCGCGCACCCCTCGCCGCTCGTCGGCCGACTCCCGTCACCGAGCCCCTGGAGCAACCGGGCAGGACGAGGCAAGGCCGCGCGCCCCACGGCACGTCCCCGCGGCACTTCCGACACGGACGACACACGCTGGGCAAAACAAGTCGGGAGGCGCGAGGAACGAGGCGGCGCCACCTCGGCAAGCCGGGCCCGTCCTCGGGGCTCTCGGGAAAGGCCGGGGGAGAAAAGGCCCCGGCGGCCTCGACACCGCCGAGCCCCGGTGTCACGCACCCTTCGTCGAGCCGTCGGCAGCCGACCGCAAAGAGCACGGCCGGCCGGAAAAGAACGCACCCGCGGGCAGGGCGGGGCGCCGGCTTAAGGCCGGGCAGCAAAAGGGACGAGGCGCCGCCGCCTCGCCCGCCACCATCCCCGGAGGGAATACACACTTTGGGGAGGGGAGGGCCCTCGCCCCACCCCTGAAGTCAACAACCGGACCGAAGAGGAACACGGCTCGCGGCCCTTTTCTCTCCTCCTCTCGGGCTCTGTCTCTCTCTCTCAACCCTTGTCTCTCTGTACCTCACACGGTTCTGTACCCATTCTCGATGGGCAAGACGGGGGGACCGGGACAGAGCCACGCGACTCGTCCCGCGTCAGGCGGCGCACTCTTTTTCCTTCCCTTCGCGCCGGCGACCGCACGCGCGGCCGCCGCTCTCGCGTCCGCCTCGGACACAGGCACTGCACCAGCCTGCGGGGATGCGGCCCGTCACACCCGCTCCCAGTAGACGGACAGACGGGTCCGAGGCCCCGAGCGCCTCCAAGACGTCGAGTCGACGCCACCGGGGCGCGGCGCCGGCGTGCGCCGCCGCCGACCTAGACGTAACCGGAGGATGGCGAGAACAGCGACCCCTTGGTGGACTTCCAGCCGCGCTGCGGAAAGCAGGTCTACCCGGCCCCCCCGCGGAAATCCGCCAAAGTCCAGCCGAAGCGGGGAAGACCTGGTCGCCGCGTCGCCGCCCGCCGCCGCGGCCGCCCCGCCGGCCTCTCCGCCGGCGGCCTCCCCGCCCCGGAGCCGGGTAAGACCTGGCCGGCCGGGGCCGCCCCGGAAGCGGGGCTAGACCTGTTCTCCGCGTCGCCGCCCGCCGCCGCCGCCGCCACCTCTCCGCCGCCGGCCTCTCCACCCCGGAGCCGGCTCGGCCTGGCCTTCCGGGACCGCCCCCGAAGCGGGGTAGACCTGTTCTCCGCGTCGCCGCCCGCTGCCGCCGGCCTCCCCGCCCCGGGGCCGGCTCGGCCTGGCCTGCCGGGGCCACCCCCGAAGCGGGGTAGACCTGTTCTCCGCGTCGCCGCCCGCTGCCGCCGGCCTCTCCGCCCCGGAGCCGGCTCGGCCAGGCCTGCCGGGGCCGCCCCCGAAGCGGGGTAGACCTGTTCTCCGCGTCGCCGCCCGCTGCCGCCGGCCTCTCCGCCCCGGGGCCGGCTCGGCCAGGCCTGCCGTGGCCGCCCCCGGAGCGGGGTAGACCTGTTCTCCGCGTCGCCGCCCGCCGCCGCCGCCGCCGCCACCTCTCCGCCGCCGGCCTCTCCGCCCCGGAGCCGGGTAGGCCCGGCCGGCCGGGGCCGCCCCGGGAGCGGGGCTAGACCTGTTCTCCGCGTCGCAGCCGCCCGCCGCCGGCTCTCCGCCGCCGGCCTCACCGCCCCGGAGCCGGGTAGGCCCGGCCGGCCGGGGCCGCCCCGGGAGCGGGGCTAGACCTGTTCTCCGCGTCGCCGCCCGCCGCCGCCGCCGCCACCTCTCCGCCGCCGGCCTCTCCGCCCCGGAGCCGGCTCGGCCTGGCCTGCCGGGGCCGCCCCGGGAGCGGGGCTAGACCTGTTCTCCGCGTCGCCGCGGCGCCGCCGCCGCCACCTCTCTGCCGCCGGCCTCTCCGCCCCGGAGCCGGGTAGGCCCGGCCGGCCGGGGCCGCCCCGGGAGCGGGGCTAGACCTGTTCTCCGCGTCGCCGCCGCCCGCCGCCGGCTCTCCGCCGCCGGCCTCTCCGCCCCGGAGCCGGGTAGGCCCGGCCGGCCGTGGCCGCTCCGGGAGCGGGGCTAGACCTGTTCTCCGCGTCGCCGCCCGCCGCCGCCGCCGCCGCCGCCTCTCCGCCGCCGGCCTCTCCGCCCCGGAGCCGGGTAGGCCCGGCCGGCCGGGGCCGCCCCGGGAGCGGGGCTAGACCTGTTCTCCGCGTCGCCACCGTGGCCGCCCCGCCGGCCTCCCCGCCGCCGGCCTCACCGCCCCGGAGCCGGGTAGGCCCGGCCGGCCGGGGCCGCCCCGGGAGCGGGGCTAGACCCGTTCTCCGCGTCGCCGCCGCGGCGCCGCGACCTCTCCGCCGCCGGCCTCTCCGCCCCGGAGCCGGGTAGAGACGGCGTCCCGGGGCCGCCCCGGGAGCGGGGCTAGACCTGTTCTCCGCGTCGCCGCCGCGGCGCCCCGCCGGGCTCTCCGGCGGCGGCCGGCGGCCGCGCCTGGCCCCCGAGCGGGCTAGACCTGGCCTCCCGACGAGGCCGCTCTCTCTCGCGACCAACACCTATTTTCGACCGACTCCTCTCTCCCCCCTCCCCCCTTTCTTTTTTATTATTTTCTCATTTTTTACATGTGCTGGAAGAACGGCTCTCCCTCTGGCTCGGGACAAGAAGCTTTTCTGGGGAACAATACTCTCGGCAAACTGGAATTCATTTCCTTTCCCGCCCAGAGCCCTCCCGGCCGGCTGCGCCCCGCCCGGCCCTCGGCCCACTGACACGCCGTGCCGCCAAAAGGTCGTGGCGCGCCCGCCCCCTCCCCCCCCCCCCCCCCCCCGGGATTCTACGCGGCCCCGCCCCCCCACCACAACCTATGGGGAAACAGCTGGGAAGGGGCAGCAGGGACGTGCGGGCCGAACCTGGCACCACGCCGCCGGCACCCCGCCCCGCCTCGTCCCGCCCCAGTCCGCGCCCCGCCCCGCACCGCCCCGCCCCCGGCCCCGAACCCCGCCCCCCCTCCACGCTCCCTCCCCCCCCGACCGAGGCCGTGGCGGGGCGGCGGGCAAGCGGGCGGCCGCTTTCCGGCCGGTTCTTTCACGGTCCGCAGAGGTCTTCGGCCCTCGGCGCGGGTCCAGGGGGCCGTGGGGGCTCGAGGCCGAGGCGCCCGGGGCCGGCACGAAGGCGCCGGCACGAAGCCCGCGTTCGCGGAGATGGACACGGTGACACACACGGCCCCTCCCCCCGCCCCCCCTTTCCCCCACGCTCACGCCCCGATGCCGCCCTCTCGTGCTGCCACACGCACACACCCCCTCACGCCCACACACACACACACACACACACACACACACACACACACACACACAGAGGCAGGCAGGAAGGCAGGCAGGCAGGCAGGCGGGTGCGCAGGCACCCTTAGAGTCGCATGCCCTCTCTCCCCGCCCCGAGCCCGCTCCTGCCCCTGCCCTGTGTGCGGCTGCCGCCCATCAGCGGCCGAGGGGGGGCACCCCGCCCTCCACCCTCGGCTTCCTCGGCGCCCCCTTCAGCCGTCTCCCGCCCCCACCTTCAGCCGTCTCCCGCCCCCGCCCGGCGACGGCTGGGGGCGCCCCGCCCTCCACCCTCAGCCTCCCTGGCGCCGCTTTCAAACTTTTCCCGCCCGCGGCTCTTCTCCCGTCGACGCGGTCGGCGCAGCGGCAGCGGCGGCAGGGCGAGGAGCAGGCTGACAGGCGCCGAGGCGGCCAGGGCCTCGGCCGGGCGGCCCAGGAGAGCCGGTCCACCCAGGGCTCGGGCGAGCCAGGTCCGAAGGCCGGCCGCGGACGCCAACGGGTCTAGCCAGGGTAAGGTCGGCCGGGGAACACGGGTCCGCCCGGGATCTGAGCATCGGGTCCCGACTCGGGCCCGGGACAGCCGGTCTGGGCAGGAGCCGAGCGGCAGGTCCAAAGGCCGGCGGCGGAACACAGGTCTACCCAGGGGATTTGCAGCCACGGAGCAGGTGCTGCCGCCG
>NW_027094424.1:57500-60000 GCF_029207755.1 Chamaea fasciata
TCCCCGAGTCTGCACTTAGGGGGACGAAGGCCCTGCGCGGTGCCGACGACCGCGACGACGACGGCCCGCCGGGCCGCGTGGGACGAGGACGGCGGCCGCCGAGGAAAAAGCGCTTCCCTCGCCGACGCGCCCGCCTCCCTTCCCTCCGGGCACCGGCCGGCCGCCGCCGCCGCCGCCGCCGCCGGCCGCCGCGGACGACGGGCCTGCGAGGCGACCCCAGCCGCGCCGCCGGGGTGAGCCCCCCCGGGACGGCGATTGATCGTCAAGCGACGCTCAGACAGGCGTAGCCCCGGGAGGAACCCGGGGCCGCAAGTGCGTTCGAAGTGTCGATGATCAATGTGTCCTGCAATTCACATTAATTCTCGCAGCTAGCTGCGTTCTTCATCGACGCACGAGCCGAGTGATCCACCGCTAAGAGTTGTCTGGCTTTCGGCACCGACCCCGCGCGCGCGGAGGGGCCGGGACCGCTCGCGTGAAGCGGCCCCCTTTTTTGCTTGCGGCGAGGACGCCGTGGCGGCGCGCCTCGCTCCGAACCGTACCGGCACACGTGAACGGAGGAAAAGGAGGAGGAGGGGGGGAAACGCCCCCCCCGCACGAAACGGTCCGAAGGCCGGCCGGCCGAAAGGCGGGGAGGCCCGCGCCCCCGACCGCCTCCCCCCGCGAGGGGAGACGCCGCCTACGCGCGAGGACCTTCGGAGGCGGCCCAGGCGCCCGGGCTCGGCCCGGTCTCCGCACGGAGGGCGCGCCGCGCGGCGCGCGCCGGACCGCGGGGGCGCGGCGCCCCGCCCGGCCACTTTCACGGGACGACGCGCTCACCTGAGCCGGGGGCGCGGCCGTCGGCCCCCGCTCGCGCTTTTTCCCTTTTCCCCTCGACCGCTCCGCGGACTCGCGCCGCGCCGCCGCCCCGGAGACGCGGCCGACCCGCTCTCCCCAGCGGCCTTACGACGCCCGAGAACGACGCGCGGCGACCGCCGCCTCGCCGACGCGCCCCCGGCGGGACCGCTCCCGCCGCGAGGCCGGCGCCTCTGCCGGCCGCGCTCCGCCGCCGGCGCCGGCGCCGGAGGCGAGGCGCCGCCGCGTCCCGAGCCGGCACCGCGGGCGCCCGGGGCCTGCCGGGCGGCAGACCCGCCGCCTCTGCGGCCGCACTCCCGGGACCGCCCCCCGCCTCTTCGCGCCGCCGGGAACCCCCTGTTCCGCGGGGCACGCGCCCGGCGGAAGGCGTGACGGGGCCGAGCCCGGGGGGGCAACGCCCGCCCTCCTCGCTTCCGCTCAGAGAACGGGCGGGTGCGCGCCCCCGCGGCCGCCCGCACCGCCTTCCGTTCGGCCCGCGCGCGGCCCGGGAAAGGGCGACGGGGAAGCGACGGGCGGGGCCCGGGCCGGGACCGCCGCAGGCGACGGCGGCCGCCTTGCGGCCGACCGTCCCCCCGGAGGGGGGACACCCGCCGAGCGGCGACGCCGCCGCTCGGCCGCGGGGTCGCCGTGCACTCGTCGGCGTCCGGCCACGGAGGGACCGGGCAGAGCGCTCGCCCGGGCGGGCCAGCGGCCGAGCCAAGGACGGCCGGCGGGCGGCGCCGCCGGCGCCTTCCGGGAGAAGGAAGGCCGTCGAGGGGAGAGGCGCCGCCGCGCCCGAAGCGGCGCCGCGACGCGACGCCGCCGCGGCGGCCGAGGAAAGGGAGCGCGGCGGGCTCCGGCGGCCCAAACCCCGCAGCTGAGGCAAGGCGGAGGGCACGCGCCCTCCGCCGGCAGTCGCGCCCGCATTCGAGGCGGGGGGGCGGGGTCCGGCCCCGCGGCCGACCCGGCCACACGCCGCGGCCTCTCCGCCGAGGCCGGGCCGCGGAGAGGGGGGGGCAGGGCGCCCCTCCCCGGCGCGGCGCGGGTTGGCCCCGCGCGCGCGGCGGGACGACGGCGGCAACGACGACGACGACGACGACCAGGAGGCGCGGCCGGTCGCAACGGAACGCGCCGCCGCAGGGGATCGGCGGGAGTGGCTCCCCACCCCTTCGAGGGCGCCCGCGCCACCGCCCGGCACACCTGCCGCCGCCGCCGCCGCCGTCGCCACCGCCGCCGCCGCCGGCGGCGGGCCCGCGCCGAACCGCCCGAGTCTTTGAACCTCCGCCCGGGCTCGGCGGCCTTTCGGCCCCCCCGGCTTCCTTCGGCGTTTGGCGACGCCGAGGCGAGGAGACCGGCGGACCGCCGAGACGCGGAGCGCTAGGTACCTGGCCCTGGGGCGAGGGAAACGACCTGCATGGCCCCGCCGGGGTGCCTCCCCCACTGCCGCCCTCGGGGGAGCGTCCGCCGGCGGGGGCGCGCCCGACATCCGCCGCCTTCGCCGCGGCGTCCGTCTCGGGACCCCGGGGTTCCCCTCAGTAACCCGGCACCGCGCCCGAGACGACGGCCGCGGCTCGGGCCGCCCCGCCGGAGCGGGGACGCGGCCCGGCCGCCCGAGAACCTCGCGCGCCCGCAAGCGCGACCCGGAACGCCCGGAGGCCCGGGAGCCCCT
>NW_027094424.1:65000-70000 GCF_029207755.1 Chamaea fasciata
ACTCCCGTCACCGAGCCCCTGGAGCAACCGGGCAGGACGAGGCAAGGCCGCGCGCCCCACGGCACGTCCCCGCGGCACTTCCGACACGGACGACACACGCTGGGCAAAACAAGTCGGGAGGCGCGAGGAACGAGGCGGCGCCACCTCGGCAAGCCGGGCCCGTCCTCGGGGCTCTCGGGAAAGGCCGGGGGAGAAAAGGCCCCGGCGGCCTCGACACCGCCGAGCCCCGGTGTCACGCACCCTTCGTCGAGCCGTCGGCAGCCGACCGCAAAGAGCACGGCCGGCCGGAAAAGAACGCACCCGCGGGCAGGGCGGGGCGCCGGCTTAAGGCCGGGCAGCAAAAGGGACGAGGCGCCGCCGCCTCGCCCGCCACCATCCCCGGAGGGAATACACACTTTGGGGAGGGGAGGGCCCTCGCCCCACCCCTGAAGTCAACAACCGGACCGAAGAGGAACACGGCTCGCGGCCCTTTTCTCTCCTCCTCTCGGGCTCTGTCTCTCTCTCTCAACCCTTGTCTCTCTGTACCTCACACGGTTCTGTACCCATTCTCGATGGGCAAGACGGGGGGACCGGGACAGAGCCACGCGACTCGTCCCGCGTCAGGCGGCGCACTCTTTTTCCTTCCCTTCGCGCCGGCGACCGCACGCGCGGCCGCCGCTCTCGCGTCCGCCTCGGACACAGGCACTGCACCAGCCTGCGGGGATGCGGCCCGTCACACCCGCTCCCAGTAGACGGACAGACGGGTCCGAGGCCCCGAGCGCCTCCAAGACGTCGAGTCGACGCCACCGGGGCGCGGCGCCGGCGTGCGCCGCCGCCGACCTAGACGTAACCGGAGGATGGCGAGAACAGCGACCCCTTGGTGGACTTCCAGCCGCGCTGCGGAAAGCAGGTCTACCCGGCCCCCCCGCGGAAATCCGCCAAAGTCCAGCCGAAGCGGGGAAGACCTGGTCGCCGCGTCGCCGCCCGCCGCCGCGGCCGCCCCGCCGGCCTCTCCGCCGGCGGCCTCCCCGCCCCGGAGCCGGGTAAGACCTGGCCGGCCGGGGCCGCCCCGGAAGCGGGGCTAGACCTGTTCTCCGCGTCGCCGCCCGCCGCCGCCGCCGCCACCTCTCCGCCGCCGGCCTCTCCACCCCGGAGCCGGCTCGGCCTGGCCTTCCGGGACCGCCCCCGAAGCGGGGTAGACCTGTTCTCCGCGTCGCCGCCCGCTGCCGCCGGCCTCCCCGCCCCGGGGCCGGCTCGGCCTGGCCTGCCGGGGCCACCCCCGAAGCGGGGTAGACCTGTTCTCCGCGTCGCCGCCCGCTGCCGCCGGCCTCTCCGCCCCGGAGCCGGCTCGGCCAGGCCTGCCGGGGCCGCCCCCGAAGCGGGGTAGACCTGTTCTCCGCGTCGCCGCCCGCTGCCGCCGGCCTCTCCGCCCCGGGGCCGGCTCGGCCAGGCCTGCCGTGGCCGCCCCCGGAGCGGGGTAGACCTGTTCTCCGCGTCGCCGCCCGCCGCCGCCGCCGCCACCTCTCCGCCGCCGGCCTCTCCGCCCCGGAGCCGGGTAGGCCCGGCCGGCCGGGGCCGCCCCGGGAGCGGGGCTAGACCTGTTCTCCGCGTCGCAGCCGCCCGCCGCCGGCTCTCCGCCGCCGGCCTCACCGCCCCGGAGCCGGGTAGGCCCGGCCGGCCGGGGCCGCCCCGGGAGCGGGGCTAGACCTGTTCTCCGCGTCGCCGCCCGCCGCCGCCGCCGCCACCTCTCCGCCGCCGGCCTCTCCGCCCCGGAGCCGGCTCGGCCTGGCCTGCCGGGGCCGCCCCGGGAGCGGGGCTAGACCTGTTCTCCGCGTCGCCGCGGCGCCGCCGCCGCCACCTCTCTGCCGCCGGCCTCTCCGCCCCGGAGCCGGGTAGGCCCGGCCGGCCGGGGCCGCCCCGGGAGCGGGGCTAGACCTGTTCTCCGCGTCGCCGCCGCCCGCCGCCGGCTCTCCGCCGCCGGCCTCTCCGCCCCGGAGCCGGGTAGGCCCGGCCGGCCGTGGCCGCTCCGGGAGCGGGGCTAGACCTGTTCTCCGCGTCGCCGCCCGCCGCCGCCGCCGCCGCCGCCTCTCCGCCGCCGGCCTCTCCGCCCCGGAGCCGGGTAGGCCCGGCCGGCCGGGGCCGCCCCGGGAGCGGGGCTAGACCTGTTCTCCGCGTCGCCACCGTGGCCGCCCCGCCGGCCTCCCCGCCGCCGGCCTCACCGCCCCGGAGCCGGGTAGGCCCGGCCGGCCGGGGCCGCCCCGGGAGCGGGGCTAGACCCGTTCTCCGCGTCGCCGCCGCGGCGCCGCGACCTCTCCGCCGCCGGCCTCTCCGCCCCGGAGCCGGGTAGAGACGGCGTCCCGGGGCCGCCCCGGGAGCGGGGCTAGACCTGTTCTCCGCGTCGCCGCCGCGGCGCCCCGCCGGGCTCTCCGGCGGCGGCCGGCGGCCGCGCCTGGCCCCCGAGCGGGCTAGACCTGGCCTCCCGACGAGGCCGCTCTCTCTCGCGACCAACACCTATTTTCGACCGACTCCTCTCTCCCCCCTCCCCCCTTTCTTTTTTATTATTTTCTCATTTTTTACATGTGCTGGAAGAACGGCTCTCCCTCTGGCTCGGGACAAGAAGCTTTTCTGGGGAACAATACTCTCGGCAAACTGGAATTCATTTCCTTTCCCGCCCAGAGCCCTCCCGGCCGGCTGCGCCCCGCCCGGCCCTCGGCCCACTGACACGCCGTGCCGCCAAAAGGTCGTGGCGCGCCCGCCCCCTCCCCCCCCCCCCCCCCCCCGGGATTCTACGCGGCCCCGCCCCCCCACCACAACCTATGGGGAAACAGCTGGGAAGGGGCAGCAGGGACGTGCGGGCCGAACCTGGCACCACGCCGCCGGCACCCCGCCCCGCCTCGTCCCGCCCCAGTCCGCGCCCCGCCCCGCACCGCCCCGCCCCCGGCCCCGAACCCCGCCCCCCCTCCACGCTCCCTCCCCCCCCGACCGAGGCCGTGGCGGGGCGGCGGGCAAGCGGGCGGCCGCTTTCCGGCCGGTTCTTTCACGGTCCGCAGAGGTCTTCGGCCCTCGGCGCGGGTCCAGGGGGCCGTGGGGGCTCGAGGCCGAGGCGCCCGGGGCCGGCACGAAGGCGCCGGCACGAAGCCCGCGTTCGCGGAGATGGACACGGTGACACACACGGCCCCTCCCCCCGCCCCCCCTTTCCCCCACGCTCACGCCCCGATGCCGCCCTCTCGTGCTGCCACACGCACACACCCCCTCACGCCCACACACACACACACACACACACACACACACACACACACACACACACACAGAGGCAGGCAGGAAGGCAGGCAGGCAGGCAGGCGGGTGCGCAGGCACCCTTAGAGTCGCATGCCCTCTCTCCCCGCCCCGAGCCCGCTCCTGCCCCTGCCCTGTGTGCGGCTGCCGCCCATCAGCGGCCGAGGGGGGGCACCCCGCCCTCCACCCTCGGCTTCCTCGGCGCCCCCTTCAGCCGTCTCCCGCCCCCACCTTCAGCCGTCTCCCGCCCCCGCCCGGCGACGGCTGGGGGCGCCCCGCCCTCCACCCTCAGCCTCCCTGGCGCCGCTTTCAAACTTTTCCCGCCCGCGGCTCTTCTCCCGTCGACGCGGTCGGCGCAGCGGCAGCGGCGGCAGGGCGAGGAGCAGGCTGACAGGCGCCGAGGCGGCCAGGGCCTCGGCCGGGCGGCCCAGGAGAGCCGGTCCACCCAGGGCTCGGGCGAGCCAGGTCCGAAGGCCGGCCGCGGACGCCAACGGGTCTAGCCAGGGTAAGGTCGGCCGGGGAACACGGGTCCGCCCGGGATCTGAGCATCGGGTCCCGACTCGGGCCCGGGACAGCCGGTCTGGGCAGGAGCCGAGCGGCAGGTCCAAAGGCCGGCGGCGGAACACAGGTCTACCCAGGGGATTTGCAGCCACGGAGCAGGTGCTGCCGCCGACAACAGGTCTACCCCAGGAAACAACTCCGGCCGCGGACAGCTGGTCTACCCCAGGAACTAAGGCCGGCCGCGGACAGAAGGTCTACCCTTCGGAAACGACGCCGGCCGCGGACAGCTGGTCTACCCCGCGGCCTTCGGCAGCCAGGGACCAAGGCCGTCCGCGGACAGAAGGTCTACCCCAAGAAACGAGGCCGGCCGCGGACAGAAGGTCTACCCCGGGGCAGTCGGCAGCCAGGGACTAAGTCCGGCCGCGGACACCAGGTCTACCCCAGGAAACGACTCCGGCCGCGGACAGCGGGTCTACCAAGGGGGCCTTCGGCAGCCAGGGACCAAGTCCGGTCGCGGACAGCAGGTCTACCCCGGGGCAGTCGGCAGCCAGGGACCAAGTCCGGCCGCGGACAGCTGGTCTACCCCGGGGCCGTCGGCAGCCAGGGACCAAGTCCGGCCGCGGACAGCAGGTCTACCCCGGGGCATCCGGCAGCCAGGGACCAAGTCCGGCCGCGGACAGCAGGTCTACCCCTTGGAAACGACGCCGGCCGCGGACAGAAGGTCTACCCCGGGGCAGTCGGCAGCCAGGGACTAAGTCCGGCCGCGGACACCAGGTCTACCCCTTGGAAACGACGCCGGCCGCGGACAGCTGGTCTACCCCGCGGCCTTCGGCAGCCAGGGACCAAGGCCGTCCGCGGACAGAAGGTCTACCCCGAAAACCGAGGCCGGCCGCGGACAGAAGGTCTACCCCGGGGCAGTCGGCAGCCAGGGACTAAGTCCGGCCGCGGACAACAGGTCTACCCCAGGAAACGACTCCGGCCGCGGACACCAGGTCTACCCCCAAAAAAACGACTCCGACCGCGGAAAGCAGGTCTACCCCGGGGCCGTCGGCAGCCAGGGATCAAGTCCGGCCGCGGACAGCTGGTCTACCCCGGGGCCGTCGGCAGCCAGGGACTAAGTCCGGCCGCGGACAGAAGGTCTACCCCAAGAAACGAGGCCGGCCGCGGAAAGCAGGTCTACCCCGGGGCAGTCGGCAGCCAGGGACCAAGTCCGGCCGCGGACAGCAGGTCTACCCCTAAGGGCC
>NW_027094424.1:82500-87500 GCF_029207755.1 Chamaea fasciata
CCCCATAGGTCCAGTTCCGGCCCCTCTCTCTCTCGGCGCTCGCTTTTCTCCGGGAAACTGGGCTCGGCTCAGCTCCGGCCGCACCGCCGCCCGGCGCCGCTCGCGGCCGGCACCCACGGGGGGCGCTAAACCCGGGCCGGGGCCGGCACCGGCACCTCGCGTGGTTTCGAACGGGCACCTGAGGGCTCGCGGGGCCACGCGGCGTTCACACAGCCCGGGACGGTAAAGACGCCCCTCCGGCGGCGGGAGGGGCGACACCTCGCCTGCGACGGGAAGCGAATTGGAAAGGAGACCGCCCTGCCCGAGCACCCGGACACCGCCGTGGCTTGAGTCCCCGTGACGGGGAGCCCCGGAAGAGCCGGGCCGCCGGGGGCCCTCTCCGACGCCACCCGAAAAGCCTCATCGATCAGACGGAAGGCGGCCGCAGAAGCGGCCGCCGGGCCCCACGGCCACGCTTCCTGGGACAACAGACACGGCAACCCGGCCGCAGCGGAGGAGGAGCGCGGGGGGTGCCGCCACCCGCCCGCCCGACAGCGGCTGCGCAACGAGACCGAGGCGGCACGGGGCGCCGTCCGAGCGTGCGAGAAAGCGCCACCGACCACGCCGCGGGCCACCGGCTTTCGCCCGCCTCGCAGCGATCGGCTTGCCCTCCGGAAAAGCCGGGGGACGGCGGAAAAACAAAACAAAAAAAAAAGACAACAACAAACCAAAAAGCACCCACAGCAGCGCGTCAACGCGACCCGTGCTAAGCCACGGGGGTCGCGGGCCCGGGCAGAGGGTGGCAAACGAGGCCCGCGCCTCTTACTCCTCGCTCTCTCTCGTTTCTCTTTCCTCCACACCTCCGCCACCGCATTTTCTCGCTCTCTCTCTTCCCTTCGCCTGCACGGCCCACGACCCTTCGTCGCGCACGCTTCTCGGTGCCGCGGCTTAAGGCCGCGAGAGAAAAACAACGGAAAGAAAAAAAAAAAAAAAAAAAGCCGGGCGGGCGGCCCCCACTCCGCCCGCAGGCCTAAAAAGCGGACCCCGCGTGCAAAACCCAGCCCCCGAGCCGGCAGCCACGGCAGCCGGGGCAGGCCCGACACCACGGGCCGCCCGGGCCTAGCGGCTCGATCGCGCCGGTCACCACCCGACGGGAGGGCGGGGCGCCGCCGCCCCGCCCGCGACGTATCTCGGGGCACTCTGTCGGGTTCGGGGTCCGCAGGGCCGAGGCGGCCCGGCCACCGCGGCCGGCCGCCAGCCACGCAGAAAAACTCGGCCCGCTCCGCGGGCTCCCCGGCTTAAGGCCGAGGAAGGGGGTCTCGAACAACGCACGGCTCCGGGAGGGAGGGAGAGCGGGGTGCCGCCACCCCGCGCACCCCTCGCCGCTCGTCGGCCGACTCCCGTCACCGAGCCCCTGGAGCAACCGGGCAGGACGAGGCAAGGCCGCGCGCCCCACGGCACGTCCCCGCGGCACTTCCGACACGGACGACACACGCTGGGCAAAACAAGTCGGGAGGCGCGAGGAACGAGGCGGCGCCACCTCGGCAAGCCGGGCCCGTCCTCGGGGCTCTCGGGAAAGGCCGGGGGAGAAAAGGCCCCGGCGGCCTCGACACCGCCGAGCCCCGGTGTCACGCACCCTTCGTCGAGCCGTCGGCAGCCGACCGCAAAGAGCACGGCCGGCCGGAAAAGAACGCACCCGCGGGCAGGGCGGGGCGCCGGCTTAAGGCCGGGCAGCAAAAGGGACGAGGCGCCGCCGCCTCGCCCGCCACCATCCCCGGAGGGAATACACACTTTGGGGAGGGGAGGGCCCTCGCCCCACCCCTGAAGTCAACAACCGGACCGAAGAGGAACACGGCTCGCGGCCCTTTTCTCTCCTCCTCTCGGGCTCTGTCTCTCTCTCTCAACCCTTGTCTCTCTGTACCTCACACGGTTCTGTACCCATTCTCGATGGGCAAGACGGGGGGACCGGGACAGAGCCACGCGACTCGTCCCGCGTCAGGCGGCGCACTCTTTTTCCTTCCCTTCGCGCCGGCGACCGCACGCGCGGCCGCCGCTCTCGCGTCCGCCTCGGACACAGGCACTGCACCAGCCTGCGGGGATGCGGCCCGTCACACCCGCTCCCAGTAGACGGACAGACGGGTCCGAGGCCCCGAGCGCCTCCAAGACGTCGAGTCGACGCCACCGGGGCGCGGCGCCGGCGTGCGCCGCCGCCGACCTAGACGTAACCGGAGGATGGCGAGAACAGCGACCCCTTGGTGGACTTCCAGCCGCGCTGCGGAAAGCAGGTCTACCCGGCCCCCCCGCGGAAATCCGCCAAAGTCCAGCCGAAGCGGGGAAGACCTGGTCGCCGCGTCGCCGCCCGCCGCCGCGGCCGCCCCGCCGGCCTCTCCGCCGGCGGCCTCCCCGCCCCGGAGCCGGGTAAGACCTGGCCGGCCGGGGCCGCCCCGGAAGCGGGGCTAGACCTGTTCTCCGCGTCGCCGCCCGCCGCCGCCGCCGCCACCTCTCCGCCGCCGGCCTCTCCACCCCGGAGCCGGCTCGGCCTGGCCTTCCGGGACCGCCCCCGAAGCGGGGTAGACCTGTTCTCCGCGTCGCCGCCCGCTGCCGCCGGCCTCCCCGCCCCGGGGCCGGCTCGGCCTGGCCTGCCGGGGCCACCCCCGAAGCGGGGTAGACCTGTTCTCCGCGTCGCCGCCCGCTGCCGCCGGCCTCTCCGCCCCGGAGCCGGCTCGGCCAGGCCTGCCGGGGCCGCCCCCGAAGCGGGGTAGACCTGTTCTCCGCGTCGCCGCCCGCTGCCGCCGGCCTCTCCGCCCCGGGGCCGGCTCGGCCAGGCCTGCCGTGGCCGCCCCCGGAGCGGGGTAGACCTGTTCTCCGCGTCGCCGCCCGCCGCCGCCGCCGCCGCCACCTCTCCGCCGCCGGCCTCTCCGCCCCGGAGCCGGGTAGGCCCGGCCGGCCGGGGCCGCCCCGGGAGCGGGGCTAGACCTGTTCTCCGCGTCGCAGCCGCCCGCCGCCGGCTCTCCGCCGCCGGCCTCACCGCCCCGGAGCCGGGTAGGCCCGGCCGGCCGGGGCCGCCCCGGGAGCGGGGCTAGACCTGTTCTCCGCGTCGCCGCCCGCCGCCGCCGCCGCCACCTCTCCGCCGCCGGCCTCTCCGCCCCGGAGCCGGCTCGGCCTGGCCTGCCGGGGCCGCCCCGGGAGCGGGGCTAGACCTGTTCTCCGCGTCGCCGCGGCGCCGCCGCCGCCACCTCTCTGCCGCCGGCCTCTCCGCCCCGGAGCCGGGTAGGCCCGGCCGGCCGGGGCCGCCCCGGGAGCGGGGCTAGACCTGTTCTCCGCGTCGCCGCCGCCCGCCGCCGGCTCTCCGCCGCCGGCCTCTCCGCCCCGGAGCCGGGTAGGCCCGGCCGGCCGTGGCCGCTCCGGGAGCGGGGCTAGACCTGTTCTCCGCGTCGCCGCCCGCCGCCGCCGCCGCCGCCGCCTCTCCGCCGCCGGCCTCTCCGCCCCGGAGCCGGGTAGGCCCGGCCGGCCGGGGCCGCCCCGGGAGCGGGGCTAGACCTGTTCTCCGCGTCGCCACCGTGGCCGCCCCGCCGGCCTCCCCGCCGCCGGCCTCACCGCCCCGGAGCCGGGTAGGCCCGGCCGGCCGGGGCCGCCCCGGGAGCGGGGCTAGACCCGTTCTCCGCGTCGCCGCCGCGGCGCCGCGACCTCTCCGCCGCCGGCCTCTCCGCCCCGGAGCCGGGTAGAGACGGCGTCCCGGGGCCGCCCCGGGAGCGGGGCTAGACCTGTTCTCCGCGTCGCCGCCGCGGCGCCCCGCCGGGCTCTCCGGCGGCGGCCGGCGGCCGCGCCTGGCCCCCGAGCGGGCTAGACCTGGCCTCCCGACGAGGCCGCTCTCTCTCGCGACCAACACCTATTTTCGACCGACTCCTCTCTCCCCCCTCCCCCCTTTCTTTTTTATTATTTTCTCATTTTTTACATGTGCTGGAAGAACGGCTCTCCCTCTGGCTCGGGACAAGAAGCTTTTCTGGGGAACAATACTCTCGGCAAACTGGAATTCATTTCCTTTCCCGCCCAGAGCCCTCCCGGCCGGCTGCGCCCCGCCCGGCCCTCGGCCCACTGACACGCCGTGCCGCCAAAAGGTCGTGGCGCGCCCGCCCCCTCCCCCCCCCCCCCCCCCCCGGGATTCTACGCGGCCCCGCCCCCCCACCACAACCTATGGGGAAACAGCTGGGAAGGGGCAGCAGGGACGTGCGGGCCGAACCTGGCACCACGCCGCCGGCACCCCGCCCCGCCTCGTCCCGCCCCAGTCCGCGCCCCGCCCCGCACCGCCCCGCCCCCGGCCCCGAACCCCGCCCCCCCTCCACGCTCCCTCCCCCCCCGACCGAGGCCGTGGCGGGGCGGCGGGCAAGCGGGCGGCCGCTTTCCGGCCGGTTCTTTCACGGTCCGCAGAGGTCTTCGGCCCTCGGCGCGGGTCCAGGGGGCCGTGGGGGCTCGAGGCCGAGGCGCCCGGGGCCGGCACGAAGGCGCCGGCACGAAGCCCGCGTTCGCGGAGATGGACACGGTGACACACACGGCCCCTCCCCCCGCCCCCCCTTTCCCCCACGCTCACGCCCCGATGCCGCCCTCTCGTGCTGCCACACGCACACACCCCCTCACGCCCACACACACACACACACACACACACACACACACACACACACACACAGAGGCAGGCAGGAAGGCAGGCAGGCAGGCAGGCGGGTGCGCAGGCACCCTTAGAGTCGCATGCCCTCTCTCCCCGCCCCGAGCCCGCTCCTGCCCCTGCCCTGTGTGCGGCTGCCGCCCATCAGCGGCCGAGGGGGGGCACCCCGCCCTCCACCCTCGGCTTCCTCGGCGCCCCCTTCAGCCGTCTCCCGCCCCCACCTTCAGCCGTCTCCCGCCCCCGCCCGGCGACGGCTGGGGGCGCCCCGCCCTCCACCCTCAGCCTCCCTGGCGCCGCTTTCAAACTTTTCCCGCCCGCGGCTCTTCTCCCGTCGACGCGGTCGGCGCAGCGGCAGCGGCGG